>NC_035178.2:8610076-8916080 GCF_001659605.2 Manihot esculenta
TATTTTATATTTTTATAATTATTGAAATTTAATTTAAATTAATATATTCACAATTATAAATAATATTTATAATAAATTAATTTATTTATAATATATTATATAAAATAATATAAATAAATTAGTAAATTGACACATATATTATAATTGAACTTCGTAATGAGCATTTGTGGGAGTAATATACAAATTCAAATGATCATATAAATTAGCTTATAATTTTTTATTGATAATTTAGTATGTATGAGTTTATTTTATTTTTAATTTGCTAATTAATGTTTAATTAATGTATGTTTATAATTAATGTTTAAGTAATATTTTTTTATAATTATTATTTAATTAATACATTTTTATAATTAATATGTTTTTTTGTTTATTTATAAAATAATTAAATATTTCAATATAAGATGGAAATATAAAATATATAAATATTTAGAGTGAATATATAAAATTATATGAATTTTTTGAGTGAAATATATAAATAAAATTAAAGTAAAATAAATAATATAATATTAAAGATAAAAGAATATAAATAAAATATTTTTTTGGTGTTAAAATTTGTGCAGAAGGTCAGAGATAATATTGCACCATTTTAGTACAAAGTACCAAAATAGTGCAAAAAATGATGCATAGAGTTGGAAATGGCCTTATTGTCATACCCGGCTGGAGTCCGGCATCGGAATTCTACTTTCCGGTGGAGTCCGGGATGTCGGAAGTCTCTAGAAGGGTAGGATTTATGTTTTCCGACAGTGTTATGATGCATTTGAAGGTTTTTAGTTGAATTGATTTGAGTTGGTTTGAGGAAAGGAAGAGAAAAGGCTATGGAGACTTTTGCCAAGTTCGGCCGCCGAAGGTAAGTTCGGCCGCCGAAAGTGCCCAATGTTCGGCTTCCGCAGTTCAGATTCGGCCCCCGAATGTTGCATGGTTTTGCATGCGATTCGGCAGCCGAAGCTGAGTTGCTCAGCCAACTAATGAGCATTCCTGAGTCAGCATTTTGGACAGGTGTTGGCTCCACACCCTGTCCAGAAGCTTGGCCACGTCTCCTATATTGTTCAGCTCCTGCAAGTGTGTTGTTTTGTTGGGTGTCAAAAGTTTTGAGAGTTTGAAGCAAAAAGCTTAGGTTTGAGAGTTTATGCGTGTGAAGAGAGTTGATTCATTTTCTTTGTTCAGATCGTTCATCTTCTTGAATACAGGAGGTAAGTGAAGATCTTGAACATGTTTTACTGTTTTACAGAAGCTTTATGAAGGTTTGGGTAGAGATGCATGCTTAGGTGACAAAGGGTGTTTTCTTTTGATGGTTTAGCTTGTAAGCATGATTATGTGTTCTGTGTGATGTGTTTTGTTGGGGTGTTTAGGTAGTTTTGGACCCCTTTGTACATATATATGAGTATATGTGTGTGGAGGAGTTGAGGTATGCATGTTTTGAGAGCTTGAAGGGATGGAGGAGCTTGTTTGTCGTCGGGGCTGAGTTCTGGATGAACTCAGGTTCGGTAGCCGAAGGTTCATTCGGCCGCCGAACCTCTTGCATGGTGGCTTAGGCTGCCACAGCTTGCCCCCGCGAGTTTTGAATGTTCGGCTCTGTTTGGGGGATTCGGCCGCCGAAGGTGCCGCCGAAGGTTAGAGACTTTCGTCTCTGGAGTGCCTTTTGGCCCCCGAAACTTGCCCCCGAAAGGGTTCGGCCGCCGAAGCTTGAGATTCGGCCGCCGAAGGTGCTTGAGTTTCGTCTCTGGAGAAGACTTTCGGCCGCCGAACCTGCCGCCGAAAGTGTTCTGTCCAGCTTTCTTTTGCCTACTTTGCATGGTTAGTTGAGTGAGTTTAAGGGGATGTTTAGGGAGGTTAATAGAGTTATTCAGAAGCTTGTTTGGTCCCTCATTTGAGTCCATCTGTATAGGTACAGATCAGAGGAACCAGAGAGAGCAGCAGTGAGTACTGCTCCAGCGTGTTCAGAGCCTGCAGAGTCAGTCCAGTTAGCCAGAGGTGAGTGGAGCTAAACTTCATTCTTTTACTTGCACAATGGAATGTTTTAGCATATCTCATGCATCATGATTATGCCATAGGTTGAGTGCATTAGTACCCACAAATATGTTGCATTGCATAGTTATTTGTTGATGTGGGTAAATGCTGAATGATCCCATAGTCACAGACAGGAAGTCCAGGAGTCTTTGACTACGCCCTGGCAATGGTAAGTACAGAGGTGTTATATACACATATACATATATGACAGGAAGACCAGGTGCTCGATTCTACGCCCTGGCACAGAGCTACTGGGACTATGTGGTGACAGGTTTACTCTTGATGTGGCTTGTTTGTGTTATGACACATTCAATGAGATCATGTTTTACTGAGATGTTTTACTGTTCTACTCACTGGGCTATAGAGCTCATCCCACTCCCTTAACCCCAGTTTTGCAGGTTCAGTATACAGTGTACAGGGACAGTCCAGCAGGATACAGAAAGAGTAAAGAGATGTGTAATAGTGTAGAGTGGACATGTAATGTTAAAGAGAGATGTAATGGTTCTGTTTTCAGTTACAGATGTGCTTGACTTAGTCGTTTGTGATGTAAATCTGTTGTTTTGTACATGATCTGTCTATGTATATGTTTTCCTGTATGTGTGAAAATCAGGCGTAACAGGTATGAGTTAACCCATCTAGAGTAAGCTCTAGTCAGGGGTACAGAGTACAGAGTACAGAGTACAGAGTACAGAGATAGTGCATGCACAGGTTAAGCCTTGGTTCAGAAAAGAGATTTTATTTTTCACAGAAAATGTATGATCATGTATGAGTTATACAAGTACACAGAGAGTATAGCAGGCTTGCTACGAGTTCTGGCGGCCTTAAGCCGACCTGAATCCTAGCGCCGGTGACAGTCCATTTTGGGGTCGTTACAGATTGGTATCAGAGCCCTAAGTTCACATGATCGGACCTATAGAGACAGTGTCGGGCTCATAACAGGTAGCAGTGGTCAAGCACAATAGGAAATCATGTCCACCAGGATAGGGTCTTGAGTCCTATCTGTTTCATGCCATGAGTTATGCATGTGCCTTCTTGCTATGTGCTGTTTATGTGCTAAAGTGCTATGTTATATGTTGTGTTTCCAGCTAGTAAAGATGAGAGGAACTCGTCGATCAGCTCGATTGACTGGAGGCCCCCCAGATAGTGAGAGACCAGCTGCTCGTCCTCCTGCATTGCCAAGGGCAAGGTCGCAGAGATCTAGCAGGGAAGGTACGTCAATAGACCCTAGAAGGTCTGTCGACGAGAGCAGAAGAGGAACAGTGAGGGGAGGAAGATCAGAGGAAAGGAGGGAAGCGATGGAGATTGATCAGTCAAGAGATGATAGCATGGGTATAGGCAGTTTTGAGGAAGGTATGGGAGAGTCGCAGGGAGGTGCTCAGACCTCAGGTTTTGGCTACCCAGAGTATCCGATGGGAGGTATGTCGGAGTACTCTAGTTTTGTGCCATATCCTTCTTACATGCCATATATGCCTTATCCCTCTTACTACCCACCATATCCTATGTATCCATCTTCCCCTACCCATCCAAGTGCAGCACACCCAGAGCCAAATGAACCAGTACCACCACCAGAACCAGTAGCCCCTGTTGTTGACAGACATCAACCTAGCTCATCTGGAGGTAAGGTACAAATGACGGAGTACTTGAAATTGGATGCTCCTAAATATAACACGGGAAATGATCCATTTGAATACCTCAGATCAGTTAGGATGATAACTAGTGAGTTGGGAGCTGATGATAGTAGAGCCATTGAGATGGCAGGGTTTACACTTAAATGCAAGAAAGCCAGAGAATGGTTTAAGAATTATGTGGAACCCAGAATGAACAGTATGTCTTGGGGAGAGTTCGCCAATGAGTTTGCAGGGTGGGCTTTTCCTGACAGTTCTAGGGAGATGAAAGTAATTGAGTTTGAACAGTTGCGACAGACAGATGAGATGAGTGTTGATGAATTCACAGATAAGTTTCTGGATTTGCTTCAGTATGTGGGTCAAGCCTATGATACTGATCAGAAGAAGGCAAGGAGATATACTATGAGATTGCATCCCAGGTATTCTTCCTTGATTCTTCCAGCAGAAAAGGAGAGTTTCCACACGATAGTGGACGCCGCCAGGAAAATGGAAGCTAGTGCCAATATTCAGAAACAGTCAAAGGCACAGGCTTCGGGTTCTAAAGCCCCCACTTCAGGCAGCAAGAGATGGGATAGAGCGAAAGGAACAAAGAGTAAGTTCTGGAGTAAAGTGAAGTCAGGTCTGGGAATAGGTAGTGGCTC
This sequence comes from Manihot esculenta, assembly GCF_001659605.2. Lineage (NCBI taxonomy): Eukaryota > Viridiplantae > Streptophyta > Magnoliopsida > Malpighiales > Euphorbiaceae > Manihot > Manihot esculenta. The sequence goes on from NC_035178.2 coordinate 8,614,350, forward strand.
AAGCTCTGGCACAGCTCCAGTCTGCAGACGATGCGGAAAACCACATGGAGGAGTTTGTCAGTTGGGATCTACAGCTTGTTTTCGCTGTGGACAGGAAGGACATATTGCTCGGAATTGTCCTCAGGTGACTTTTGCACCATCCCAGCAGATGAGTTCAGGCAGTGTGGTACAGCCAGTTGTTCGGCCAGCAGCTCCAGTCATGCCTCAAAGTAGTGGCAGAGGTAGAGGGAGAGGGGCAGCCTCTACTTCAGCAGCAGGTTCCCGAGGTGGAAATTCGGTAGCCCCAGCACGGATTTTCACTGTGACACAGGAGGAGGCGAACACGTCGAACACAGTGGTGTCAGGTAATCTCATCATTGGGTGTTCAGATGTGTATGCTTTGATGGACCCCGGTGCTTCTCATTCCTTTATTGCTTCGAGAGCCATAGAGAGATTGGGTTTGATCAGTTCTGAGTTAGAGTATCCTCTCTGGGTCAGTGGACCTAGATGTGACCCATCAGTGGCAGTGTCAGTCTGTCGTTTCAGTCTAGTGTTCATAGAGGGTAGATACCTTCTAGCTGACCTTGTGGTTCTAGATTTGACGGATTTTGATGTCATTCTAGGGATGGATTGGTTATCTACATATAGTGCTACATTGGACTGTAGAGAGAAGATAGTGAGTCTCAGAGACCAGGATGGGTCAGAGTGTGTCTTCAGAGGAGACAGGAGAGGTACACCCAGAGGTATGATTTTAGCCCTTCAGGCTCATCGTTTGCTTAGGAGGGGTTGTCAGGGGTTTCTAGCTCATGTGAGAGAGCTAGACAGTCAGGTGAGGGAACCAGCCACCGTACCAGTAGTCCGAGAGTTTCTCGATGTGTTCCCAGACGATTTACCAGGACTCCCACCTGATAGGGAGATAGGGTTTGAAATTGAATTGCTGCCAGGTACCAGACCTATCTCTATTCCTCCCTACAGGATGGCGCCAGCAGAGTTACAAGAGTTGAAAGAACAGTTGCAGGATTTGGTAGATAAGGGTTTCATCCGCCCTAGTACCTCACCTTGGGGTGCTCCAGTGCTCTTTGTCAGAAAGAAGGATGGATCCCTCAGACTTTGTATCGACTACAGACAGTTGAACAAGGTCACTATCAAGAATAGGTATCCTCTACCTAGGATTGATGATCTATTTGACCAGCTAGCTGGAGCAGGTTGTTTCTCTAAAATAGATCTGAGATCCGGGTATCATCAGTTGAGAGTCAGAGAGGCAGATGTGCCTAAGACAGCTTTCAGGACCAGATATGGGCATTATGAGTTCTTAGTGATGCCGTTCGGGTTGACTAACGCCCCTGCAGCATTCATGGATCTCATGAATAGAGTGTTCAGTGAGTTTCTGGATCACTTTGTCATTGTTTTCATCGATGATATTTTGGTGTATTCCAGAGATGCAGAGGAGCATGCCCAGCATCTGAGGATAGTTTTGCAGACACTGAGAGAGCATGGTTTGTATGCCAAGTTCTCGAAGTGTGAGTTTTGGTTGAGGAGCATTGCCTTCTTGGGACACGTGGTATCAGCAGAGGGTATTGAGGTAGACCCCAAGAAGATAGAGGCTGTAGCGAACTGGCCCAGACCCACTACAGTGACTGAGATTAAAAGCTTTCTGGGACTGGCAGGTTACTACAGGAGGTTCGTGCAGAACTTCTCAAAGATAGCAGCTCCGATGACCAAACTAACTCAGAAGAATCAGAAGTTTGTCTGGTCAGACCAGTGTGAAGAGAGCTTTGAGGAGCTCAAGCGGAGATTGACCACAGCACCAGTGTTAGCTCTGCCTGTCAGTAATGAGGATTTCACAGTGTTCTGTGATGCATCTCGAGTGGGATTGGGTTGTGTATTGATGCAGAGTGAGCGGGTGATAGCTTATGCTTCTAGACAGTTGAAGAAGCACGAGTTGAATTACCCTACCCATGACCTAGAGATGGCAGCAGTTATCTTTGCACTTAAGATGTGGCGGCATTACCTCTATGGGGTTAAATGCGAGATCTTCACTGATCACAAAAGTTTACAGTACATCTTGAGTCAGAGAGAGCTGAATTTGAGGCAGAGGAGATGGGTCGAATTGCTCAGTGATTATGATTGTAAGATCCAGTATCATCCGGGTAAGGCGAATGTTGTGGCAGACGCCCTCAGCCGGAAGTCACTAGGCAGTTTATCCCATATAGCAGTAGAGCGGAGACCAGTCGTGGTGGAGCTTTACAAGCTCTTAGAAGAAGGGTTACAGTTAGAGTTGTCTGGTACAGGTGCATTGATAGCACAGATGCGAGTGACACCTGTGTTTCTGGAGCAGATAGCTCAGAGACAGCATGAGGACCCTGAGTTGATGAAAATTGCCAGGACTGTTCAGTCAGGCAACAGTGCAGAGTTCAGCTTTGACAGCAAAGGGATCCTCCGCTATGGGAATCGACTTTGTGTACCAGATACGAGCAGTGTGAAGGCAGACATTATGAGGGAAGCTCATAATGCGCGGTATAGTGTTCACCCAGGAGCCACCAAGATGTATCAAGATCTGAAAAAGGTCTATTGGTGGCCAGCCATGAAGAAAGAAGTGGCGCAATTTGTGACAGCCTGTGAGATTTGCCAGAGGGTGAAACTAGAGCATCAGAAACCAGCAGGAATGCTTAACCCATTGCCGATTCCAGAGTGGAAATGGGAGAACATAGCCATGGATTTTGTAGTGGGTTTACCAGCAGCATCCAACAGGATAGACTCTATATGGGTGATTGTGGACAGACTCACGAAATCTGCTCATTTTCTTCCAGTACGGAGTAACTATTCTGTGGATAAGTTGGCACAGGTCTATCTGGATGAGATAGTGAGATTACATGGAGTTCCAGTGTCTATAGTTTCAGACAGAGGACCTCAGTTTACCTCTAGATTTTGGCGAAGTCTGCAGAGTGCGATGGGCACGAGATTAGAGTTTAGCACTGCTTTCCACCCACAGACTGATGGACAGTCAGAGAGGACCATCCAGACCATAGAGGATATGCTTCGACTGTGTGTGTTAGACTTTGGCGGTTTTTGGCGGCAGCATCTACCTTTGGTGGAGTTTGCCTACAATAACAGCCATCATGCTAGCATAGGGATGGCTCCTTATGAAGCTTTGTATGGGAGGAAGTGCAGATCCCCTGTTTGTTGGGAAGAAATAGGAGAGAAGGCTCTTGCAGGGCCAGAGTTAGTAGAGATTACCAGTAGAGTGGTGCCCGTGATCAGAGAGAGAATCAGAACAGCGCAGAGTAGACAGAAAAGTTATGCAGACGTGCGCAGAAAATAGTTAGAGTTTCAGGAGGGTAATATGGTATTGCTGAAAGTGTCTCCAATGAAAGGAGTGGTTCGTTTTGGGAAGAAGGGTAAGTTAGCTCCACGGTACATTGGACCCTTTGAAATTGTGCAGAGGATCGGCAATGTGTCGTATAAGCTGGATTTACCTGCTTCTATGGCGAGAATTCACCCGGTATTTCATGTTTCTATGCTACGGCAGTTTGTGTCAGATCCGAATCAGGTTCTGAGTGAGCCTGAGGTGGAGATTCTTACAGATCTCACCTATATAGAGCAGCCAGTGCGGATTCTGGACACGCAGATCAGACAGCTAAGAAACAAGGAGATTCCGATGGTGAAAGTTCTATGGAACCACCATAATCTAGAAGAGTGCACCTGGGAGACGCGAGAGTCGATGCTCCAGCAGTATCCATATTTGTTTTGAGGTTAGTTTCCTCCGTTTTTTGTGTTATTTGTGTTAGTATCATTCGAGGACGAATGTTCTTAAGGGGGGGAGAATGTAATACCCGGCTGGAGTCCGGCATCGGAATTCTACTTTCCGGTGGAGTCCGGGATGTCGGAAGTCTCTAGAAGGGTAGGATTTATGTTTTCCGACAGTGTTATGATGCATTTGAAGGTTTTTAGTTGATTTGATTTGAGTTGGTTTGAGGAAAGGAAGAGAAAAGGCTATGGAGACTTTTGCCAAGTTCGGCCGCCGAAGGTAAGTTCGGCCGCCGAAAGTGCCCAATGTTCGGCTTCCGCAGTTCAGATTCGGCCCCCGAATGTTGCATGGTTTTGCATGCGATTCGGCAGCCGAAGCTGAGTTGCTCAGCCAACTAATGAGCATTCCTGAGTCAGCATTTTGGACAGGTGTTGGCTCCACACCCTGTCCAGAAGCTTGGCCACGTCTCCTATATTGTCCAGCTCCTGCAAGTGTGTTGTTTTGTTGGGTGTCAAAATTTTTGAGAGTTTGAAGCAAAAAGCTTAGGTTTGAGAGTTTATGCGTGTGAAGAGAGTTGATTCATTTTCTTTGTTCAGATCGTTCATCTTCTTGAATACAGGAGGTAAGTGAAGATCTTTACAGAAGCTTTATGAAGGTTTGGGTAGAGATGCATGCTTAGGTGACAAAGGGTGTTTTCTTTTGATGGTTTAGCTTGTAAGCATGATTATGTGTTCTGTGTGATGTGTTTTGTTGGGGTGTTTAGGTAGTTTTGGACCCCTTTGTACATATACATGAGTATATGTGTGTGGAGGAGTTGAGGTATGCATGTTTTGAGAGCTTGAAGGGATGGAGGAGCTTGTTTGCCATCGGGGCTGAGTTCTGGATGAACTCAGGTTCGGCAGCCGAAGGTTCATTCGGCCGCCGAACCCCTTGCATGGTGGCTTAGGCTGCCACAGCTTGCCCCCGCGAGTTTTGAATGTTCGGCTCTGTTTGGGGGATTCGGCCGCCGAAGGTGCCGCCGAAGGTTAGAGACTTTCGTCTCTGGAGTGCCTTTTGGCCCCCGAAACTTGCCCCCGAAAGGGTTCGGCCGCCGAAGCTTGAGATTCGGCCGCCGAAGGTGCTTGAGTTTCGTCTCTGGAGAGGACTTTCGACCGCCGAACCTGCCGCCGAAAGTGTTCTGTCCAGCTTTCTTTTGCCTGCTTTGCATGGTTAGTTGAGTGAGTTTAAGGGGATATTTGGGGAGGTTAATAGAGTTATTCAGAAGCTTGTTTGGTCCCTCATTTGAGTCCATCTGTATAGGTACAGATCAGAGGAACCAGAGAGAGCAGCAGTGAGTACTGCTCCAGCGTGTTCAGAGCCTGCAGAGTGAGTCCAGTTAGCCAGAGGTGAGTGGAACTAAACTTCATTCTTTTACTTGCACAATGGAATGTTTTAGCATATCTCATGCATCATGATTATGCCATAGGTTGAGTGCATTAGTACCCACGAATATGTTGCATTGCATAGTTATTTGTTGATGTGGGTAAATGCTGAATGATCCCATAGTCACAGACAGGAAGTCCAGGAGCCTTTGACTACGCCCTGGCAGGTATAGCAAAGTCCAGGAGCCTTTGACTACGCCCTGGCAGGTATAGCAAAGACCAGGAGCCTTTGACTACGCCCTGGCAATGGTAAGTACAGAGGTGTTATATACACATATACATATATGACAGGAAGACCAGGTGCTCGATTCTACGCCGTGGCACAGAGCTACTGGGACTATGTGGTGACAGGTTTACTCTTGATGTGGCTTGTTTGTGTTATGACGCATTCCATGAGATCATGTTTTACTGAGATGTTTTACTATTCTACTCAATGGGCTATAGAGCTCATCCCACTCCCTTAACCCCAGTTTTGCAGGTTCAGTATACAGTGTACAGGGACAGTCCAGCAGGATACAGAAAGAGTAAAGAGATGTGTAATAGTGTAGAGTGGACATGTAATGTTAAAGAGAGATGTAATGGTTCTGTTTTCAGTTACAGATGTGCTTGACTTAGTCGTTTGTGATGTAAATCTGTTGTTTTGTACATGATCTGTTTATGTATATGTTTTCCTGTATGTGTGAAAACCAGGCGTAACAGGTATGAGTTAACCCATCTAGAGTAAGCTCTAGTCAGGGGTACAGAGTACAGAGTACAGAGTACAGAGTACAGAGTACAAAGATAGTGCATGCACAGGTTAAGCCTTGGTTCAGAAAAGAGATTTTATTTTTCACAGAAAATGTATGATCATGTATGAGTTGTACAGGTACACAGAGAGTATAGCAGGCTTGCTACGAGTTCTGGCGGCCTTAAGCCGACCTGAATCCTAGCGCCGGTGACGGTCCATTTTGGGGTCGTTACACTTATAGCCTCATTTTTACTTTTCTTCAATAGAATAGTTAACCCTTAACGTTAACAAAAAGTAAAATGTCAGTAAAATTTGTTATTCCTATTTTTTATAGTCCTAATTTATGATTTGTTCGAGTGTTTGAGATTTTTTTTATAAATTATTAAATATTCAAAATTTACTGATTTGACTAATTTAAATTCGCGCTGAACAGACCTATTAAGAGGTAAAACTATCATTCTCAAGTTTTTAAAAGTATTTTATAGTTTGAATTTAAAATCTCTAATTAAAAGAGAAAAAATTCGGATTATCTCATCTCATATATCAAAATGAATGCTTAAATTTTAATTTAGGAGGAGAATAAATTTTTATCAACATATATCTAATGTTTGAAGGCTTTGATACTCCCATGAGATTGCCTATGTCTTCTTTTTCTAGTTTGGTGGTTCAACTCCGGTATTGCGAAAAATGTTCAGGCTTTGTTATGCTATGCTTATGGAGTTTTCATATTCTAACATCTTATTTTATTTTATAAACTCTTTTATTTGTTTACACTATGTTTAGATAATATGTAATATGTAGAAAATAGGAAAGAAGAAAAATAATTAAGAAAACTAATGAAAGAATTCTACTTTCTATTTTTATTTAAAACAGTGGAGAAAATAAAGCAAAATAATCTTTATTTTACTTTAATTTTTTTTCTCTCCGGTCTAGAAAGAAACTAGCAAAGAATTATGTTTTTTTTTTAATTTTAAATTTACATTACGTAAACAATAGAAAAAAAAAAGTATAATGATAAATTTGTAAATATATAATCATTTTCTTCTACCTTATTCGCTTAAATTTTTTTTTAAAAAAAAAAATTTCCACTCGTTCAAATAAAAAAATATTTATTTATTCGCTTTTTTTTTCTTTTCTTTATAGGAAAATTTCCAACAAGGTGTTAATTTTTTATTCTAATAAGGCCTATATATGAAAAAAAAAAGCAATTGATAGATTAAAAATTTGAATTTCTTATTCTATTTTAAAATAAAAATAAAATATTAATAATTAAATTATTTTGATACTTGTTTGGCTTTCTCTGCTCTCTAGATTCTCACGATATTTGTGTTGTTGCGCAGCGAAACTTTTTTTTTTTTTTTTTTTTTCCTTCTCCTCTTTTCGATTCTATTTGACGGAATAGGGGTTTTTTTGTGGATTCTCTTTATCAGTAGTAATAAGGAGAAGAGTTCACAAAGCTATGGCGATTTCTTCTCTCTCTGCTTCAACAATTCCATCTTTGAAGACACCGCCCTCACAGCTGACTACTACCAATTTGACTTCCTTGTCTTCGCTGCAGTTTCCAGCGCAGCTTCAGAGGCTTCAGTTTAGGGTCAGAGGGATTTCCTCTCCTTCCAGGTCTCGAATTTTGCATCTGGTAATGCTCTTATACTCGATCATTTCCTCCCACCTCTTATGTTTCGTTTTCTTCTTTTTCCCTTTTTGGAGGAGACTGAAGGATGCAAATTAGGTGATACGGATTTTAGAATAGAATAATAATTAGAGGATGTAACATAAACATCTCTTGTTCAATTTTTACGTAGGTCCTAGGCAATTGGGTTGAAGTCAATTTGAGAGATATGCTCACATTCTATGGAGTTTGTTCTTGATTTTGTGCAGCTTAAAAAGCTCTGCTTAAGATTTTAGCTGCTGTCAATTGGTCTCAAGGGTGTTTAGTGCTTAGTGTTGGATGCTTTTATTTGGTCAGTTGGCTGAAAAGGAGAGTAGGAAGGAACTGGGTCCTATGAATAGTTACGTGTAGAGTCGTCATATTTGTTTTCAATATAATTTCTACATATCGGATGTTGCCCCTACCTCCTGGCAACTGACAATACTATTAGAAAATATCGGATCTTATAGTAATTCCTCGTGAAAGAAGGAGAAGAAGAAGAAGAAGAAGAAGAAGAAGAAGAAGAAGAAATAATGTCAATGGGATTTAGATTGAGGTCATTTTGGGGCATATGATTCTATGTGAAATCCTTATTTTTTTTCATTTCCAAATATCAAAGATGAGAATGAATGAATGGGTTTCCCGTTCCATATCCTCATAAACCTGGCAATTTCTTGGAGTAATAGTTCATTTCATAAAAATAGTTTTTAAAGACCATAGTGGAATTCAGAATCCACTGGGTGCTTTTGCAATGGTTCATTTCAATTTACTGCTTTACTTCATTTTTAGCGGTTCTTACTTATGTAATGAATAAAATATGTTCTGGAGGATATTTTGGCAGTAGTGCATAATTGGTGAAGGGCATTTCTTTTTCTTAAAAAATTGAAATTACTTCATGAAGTCAGTGCTTAATAATCTCAAATCTCAAATTTTTACCCATCAACAGTATGCTGGCATTTTGGTGATGTATACTTTCGAAGAAATTTATTCTATGACTATGACAGAACTATCTTTCTTCCTTTTCCATCTCTAATTCTGAGTTTATATTATTCTGGGTATATTAGATGCTCCTTCTTACATTCAAAGTTCTGTCAATTAGTATGCTATATATGTAACAACTATTGTTGTCTTTTATGCTTATGCATGAGCATCATGATCCCTCATGCTTTCTACCCATTACACTTGATCCCTAAGAAATAAATTGAGTTGCAGATTTCAAGTTAGATACATGCTCTTTTTTCTTTTTTATTTACCTTTTAGCTAGACAAAGTAATTTAGTGGGAGCGGACATTCGATATGCTTAAAGCTTAGTAGGTGAACAAAGTCAAGTCTTCACAAGAACAGCAAATCTTGAAGATGTAACTTAGTGTGGAAAGAAATTGCTTGATGTGTTGGATTTGTTATTCCAGATAGTTGTTGCCTAGGCTCATAGTAATTGGTATATTTAGTAGTAGTTTGCAACTTATCTTTTAGAGTTTGAGAATTTAATCAGAAGTTTCTTGACATTAGATTGGCAGCCAAACACAGTATGCCCATTTGATTATGGAACTATGAAGTTAATGCCAATATTATGCTTCTGGTTCTTAGAAGATGGGATTTTTTTATGGATTTTTTATCTCTCCATTACTGTATGTAATTTGTTGTAAATGTAATAAAGAGAATGCTCAATCTTACTAGATTAGATTGGTCTTATTAGTTGCTTTATGTGCTAGTTTCTTTTTGCATCTGTACTATATTGAGTTTAAACAATTTGCTAAATGATTGTGCAGGTTGCAGCAAAGAAGCAAACATTTTCATCCCTTGATGAGTTGTTGGAAAATGCTGACAAGCCAGTGTTGGTCGACTTCTATGCAACCTGGTGACTTCCTTTTCGTTCCTTTTCAATGTGTTTTCTTTCTAGCCTTTCTTTTATTACATTTTATGAGAAAGAATTGTGTCATGGAGATGACGTCTGATCATCTTCAAATCACCTAAAACCCTGCAGTAAATTCTTCCATCTTCCCAATTAAATAATTAGAGTTAATTTGCTGGCCTTAAGAGATTTTTTTTAGAATATGTGATGAGCATTTTGTGCTAAAGACTGCAATGATGCTGAATAAGGATCTTTAAGATGCAGATTTTTTTTTTTAAAACTTTGACATGGGTTGGAATAGCAATCAGAGAATAAGAATAAATAGGCCAAGCTGTTGTTTGCAGGTGCGGTCCTTGCCAGCTTATGAGTCCAATTCTTGATCAAGCAAGTGCTGTCCTAAAAGACACGATCCAGGTGGTAAAAATTGATACTGAGAAGTACCCGAGCATTGCTGACAAATATAGAATAGAAGCATTGCCTACATTTATCATCTTTAAGGATGGCAAACCTTATGACCGCTTTGTAAGTTCGTTCAGTATCTGTAAGCTTCTTTGAAAAAAAATAATTTTACATCTTCAGGATGATATTCTTGAAATGCAATGCTTTTTGTGAGACCATCAACAAGGGTTTTCTCTTCACGTGTATCTGATTGCTGATTGTCTTGTCAATGGCATTCTTTATGATAGAAATTAAAATAAAATATAGAAAAGGAATAAGTAGGAGATACTATATATAAAACGTTTGCTACAAGGCTTACAATCTGAATCTGCTAGAGCCAGAGGAGAGCAAATCACTTCCTCTCAATATTATTTATCCCCATGCTGCAATTCTTTCTTTTTAAATTTTAGTCTACCATTTGATGTTTCAACGCCCATGTACTGTCATCCATTTTCTGATTTTGACTTGTTACTGACCTTGCTGCCTTGGTGTGGTAATTTCCAGGAGGGTGCTTTGCCTAAAGATAAGTTCATTGAACGCATCGAGAATTCACTGCAAGTGAAGCAATAGATATGGTAACCCTTGTCCCTTTTTAAGTCTGTCCCTTTCAGAATGCGTAACCCTTGTCCCTTTTTAAGTCTGCCCCTTTCAGAATGCATTTGCATGCTATGAGACCCCATAAATAAACTCACTCCCAATTTCGGCGCACAGATTCTATGAGGAATGAAATATGAAGCCATTATGTGTAATTTTTTACTAGGAAGGTCACCCATTCTTCGCCTCCCAGAATGCTGTAACGAGGGTAATTGTACCTAAAAGAGTGATAAACACAAAAATACAATAGCATATTTGTTTATAACTCTTGGAAATTTTGCAAAAAGATTGTATTTGTTTTTGAAACATTTATAAGCTCCACTCTTTTAATGGTTACTGGACTTGGTGCAGCCATCGTTGATCAGGTCATGTTATCTCTTGGTTGAATAAGTTTATTCCATTGCAGTTTCTGGATCGATTAGAAAGTTAGGCTACTAAAAGAAGTCCTGGATTCAAAATTTTCCACTCAGCAAGATTGTGTAGGGGCAGCTATGCATGATTGCTTCCTGCCAACTGTGGAAGCTTCAGATTCTAACCTTTGTAGGGCAGAACCTTGGCTTGGTTTTTTGATTAATTTCATGTTTCTACACATCTTCCTCATGTTGCAATAGTTTAAAATTACCAAGTTCAACTTTAAGCCATTGATGGAGGAAGGAATCGACATTGAGCTTGATAAAAATGAGATTTATTATTATTAATATTATTTTAAGAAAAGATTTATACTTCGTTTGGAATTAGTATATAGTTTTTCTTTAAGAAATAACTTTTAGAAAAAATTCAATATACTAAAAAATTGAGAAGTTTAAATATTTTAAATTTTTTAATTATGGTAATGTATAATGGCTAGTCACGTGACATGCATTTATCAGGCATTTCCTTGTTAGTGTCATTTTTTGATAAATTACATAATAAATTAAAAGAGAGAGAAAGAGGAGAGATGAAATCTCGGAAAACGAATCAATGGAGAAGGGCAGCTGAAGTAGTGCGATTGCGTCGGAAAGGGATTTTTCCCATTTTTGTGTTTAGGATTTGTTATTTTCGTTTGTGGTTTCTATTTGATTTGGCTTTTATTTAATTTTGGCTTTCGTTTTCTCTTCGAGTCTTCTTGTTTATTTTCCGTCGCTTTTGAGCAAGAGGTCCGACGCTGTCCTTGATTAACCCTCAACAAAGGAGGACAACCGGTTTTAGTTTTTATTTTTATTTTTTTATTCTTTTTTTATGATTTTTGCAGATCTACGACGATCATCCGCGAGGATTCGTTCGTTTGGGTCTAATTTAATAAAATCTATGTTCATCTATTATTTAATTTAATTTAACATACGATCATGATGATCGTCTGTGGTTTTTATCAAATATTTTTTTGATAAAATGTCTAAATAAGTTTAATTAATTTTTTTTAAAATAAAAATTTGAATTTTACTTTTAAATACAAACTGATTTTGATGTAATAAGTTTAATTAATAATCTATTTATTTTTAAACTTTTAAATATCAATAATTATATAATATAATATCCGTCCAAAGTATACGATTAGCTATTACCATACGACGGAGCCACATGCCAAAATTCTAATAAACTGTGACGTTCGGTCATGAAAATCTTCCATAAGAGAGGAGATCCGGTCATTGTAAAGGTCAATACTCGGAACAACAGAAAACTCGCCCTTTTATGACTGGTCGAGTCTTTCTTAACATTTAAGTTACCATTAAAAGATATTATACAGCACATCTCCATTACGCCTACAAACACGAGATTTCTTATCCACTGGCTGGTACTAGTCGGATTACTAAGAAAATCACCAACTAACTCCATTTTCTCACAGTGTAAAAGAAGTATACACAGAGTTCAAGGTACACATTATTGCACACTTTTCTTAAGTTCAAGCAACTTACTTACACTCATCCTTTCTGATAAATTATTAACTTGAGTGTCAGAGTGATTGCCAATATGCGCCAACCACATCACTTTCTTTCTTTTGTAGAGTGACCAATCATCTTTAGCTCATTTTCAGCCACATCATTTAGTTACATTACTGAGATCACCCATTGAGTTTTCTTGTTCATTTGGGATAAATCCGATTAGTTTTTTGTTTATCTTTTCACTCAAAGTGCTTTCCCTCTTTGTCACTTTACCCTTAAAATGGCTGAAAACTCATGAGTTGTGGCTAAATCTATTACCAACAAAGGAGTCATCGTCTCCTATACCCCAGGTAGTGACAGGACACTCCTCTCATGGTCAATGAGATAGACCTCAACAATCCAAACAATGAGCAAATTGTACAATACATTAAAAAGCTCCAAGCAACTCTCAAGCAATATAAATCTCGGGAGAAGGCCTCATTCATGGCTCCCAGAATAAGGGAGGAAGTTTCTTTCGAGACCCCAAAGACATGCAGTCCAAAAGAAAGGCCAAACTAGAAGATGAGAAATCATCAGACGAGACCCCAAAAGATGTCAATTGGAAGTAGTACTAGAAGAAGCAAGATGAAGATTATGGTTTGGACAACTCTTCACCCCTATCAGAGGAAATTCTTGCAAAGACTTTTCCCACAAAGTTCAAGCTGTCTAGTTTGGACAAATACGACGGGATGGTAGACCCTAGGAGTCATTTGGCTATCTTCTGAACTACGATGCAGCTCCAGGATGTCAATGAATTTGTATTGTGCTGAGTCTTCTCGTCCACTCTCACAGGTTTGGCCTAAAAATAGTAGCAGCATTTGAGTTCAAGTTCTATCTACAATTTTACACAACTTGCTATATTATTTAAATCTAAGTTTGCTACTTGTATATCTCCTAAAAAAATCTCCTCCGACTTATGAAAAATCCGACAAGGAGAGCGCGAGTCTTTAAGGAGTTTTATCTCATGTTTCAATGTTAAAGCAATACTGATTGAAGAATTGAATCACGAGATAGCATGTGAGGAATTAAAGAAAAGGACTCGCAACATAAAATTTATGGATTCGTTAATCAAGAATCCAATAGCCACTTATTAGCAATTAATGGATAAGGCACAAAAATACATTTGGTTGAATGATGAAGTCTAGGCGCTAAGAGAGGATAAGAAGACATGTCAAAGTAAAACCTAGAAGCCAAAAAGGCAAGGCTACAAAAGAGATCGGAAGAGGTATCCCGTGTTTCGAGGGAAAGAAGATCGAGGTAAGTAATACACTCCTTTAAATGACTCACGCACACATGTTTTGATGTGGATTAGAAAAAACGACAAAGAGGTCAAATGGCCCATCAAGCTTAACCCAGACAAAGTGAACATGTGGGACAGAATAAAGTATTGTCGATTTCATGAAAATCATGGGCACACTACAGAAGAATGCAGGCAACTAAAGGACGAGATTGAAAGTCTCATTAGAGATGAAACTATAATGAGATTTGCTATAAAAGATAGAGAAGAAAAAGGGTCAGAGCCTGAGGTAAGATCACTGGTCAATCTTGATGAAAATGAATCTGTAGGGGTTATTCACATAATTGCAGGGGATCAAGTAGCGATAAGGAAACCAAGGTTTTGTAGAAATAAAATGTCATTAATATTCAATTCCTAAGTCAAAATCTGAATCTTTAACATAGAAGATCCAATCCTTAAAATAGTTTGACATAACAAGAAGGGATGCCGAGTCTAGTGAGTTAGGCGAAAACCAGAAGGGACTATATAAGGTCTCCAAGGTTATTCGTCCGAATGATTATAAGTTGGTCAAGTTAGATGGCTATGTCATTTTTTATTCTTGGAGTATTGTGTAATTCATGGAAATATTATCAATAAAATTATGATGTATTTTTCAATTCTTTTAGTATTTAAATTAGAATTATCAGAAACGATAGATTCATGAAAGCGTTGGGCTAAATAAAATGCCATAAGGCGGGTAATCGCCAGGCAAGCCACAAGGCGAGTGACTGCCAAGTGAATCTTTAGGTATTAGCCCCAAAAGACAAGGGTTAAGACAATTTCTATCAAAAAACGCCACAAGACGAGTGACCATTAAGCGAGTTTTCGAGTGTTAATCCTAAAATATAAGAATTAAGGCAATTTATGTCAAAGAACACTACAAGGAGAGCAATCGTCATACATATGACCGAGTTTCAAACCTATTAATAAAGTTTAAGGCATTTTTTGTCTAAACCTCGAGGTGGATAACTGACAAGCAAAGGTTCGGGTGTTAGCTTAAATCATTAAATATTTTAAGTTAATTTTACGCCGTTATTTTTATGTTGTTGGTATCGATCCTTATACTTGATAAAAATAAAGACGAGATGAACAAAATATTTTCTCATTAATGGAGGGAAAAGATTATAAAGCAGGAGGGTCTTCTTTGCTAACCCCCTCTTGAGCTCCTATTATATTTTCTACTATAATGACATCTTCAATTAAAGTCGAATCGAAAGAATGGTTGCTATTTTGCCTCTCCTCTACTTGTTCCTCTTCTTCCTCCTCCTTTGGGAAAATGTCATCGATCCAAGAGAAGTTTTTTGAAGGATAACGCTTGATTAGCTCCTTCTTGACAGAATCTTGGCCTTCCAAAAATATTTTCCCACCCCGAGCCACTGTCTATTGAAGCTCAGCTTCCAGTTCAGCCACCCTATCTATGATGGCTTGGTTCTTTTGAGCATGAGACTACTGCTCCTGGACTTGCCGTTGAAGGATAGCCACTTGATCCTTGGCGGTTTTAGTTCGATTCTCAAGGGCGAGCTTTGAAGTGTTGGTTTCATCTAGGTCTGCCTGGAGTTTATCTACAGACTTGAGGGTCTCGTTCATTGTGTTCTCTACCTCGGTGATTCGAGCCTTCAGCCTTAAGTATTCCTCTCGAAGGAGGTTTTTGTCTGTTTCCTGACTACTGAACTCTCTCCTCAAAGCTTTGTTCCGCTCCTTGGCTAAGTATGTGCATAGGATGCTTTCCATGGCAGAGTGAATGATGTTGTCATATAGTTCGTCTATCTCAACAGCACCCAGACGATGGCGGTCATTGGGTCTCAAGGAATTCTTGGCTATAAGGATTAACAACTGGGGTTTCTCAAGAAGCGAGTCCACCTAGGTCAGCGCCATTGCCAAGTGTTGAATGCCTTGTGGCCACAGGGCTCCAGTTCTAGCCTCCTCGTATTGTGCACTGAATTGATGGGGCGATACTAGAGGAACATCCCTGGAGGAAGACTCGAGTTGGATGATAAATGGCTCAATTGTAGTTGAGGGTGGAGGAGGAGGAGGAGGCAAAATGATAATCTCTTCTGCCCATCATGCCCGTTTTGGAGGAGGGCCCACAGTACTAGTAGTGGACTTTCTTTTTCGGGCAGCACGAGCTACCTTTGCAAACTTGCTCTTTCCTTTACCCGCCATATCTGCATAAAACAGAGAGTGAGCAAGTAAAATAATGTAAAGGTAAAAATGGTTAAAAAGTAAAATACCTTACTCTGAGGAAGACAATAAAATCATCCTTGGTTTCTGATAACCGGTTGGCCGAGGCAACTGGGCTCGTTCTATTTGGAAGTGGCTTTGCCAGGATAAGGTGGCGTTCCTCACGGCCACGTTAATGTCCATTCTGTGGACCGAGGCCATTTTCTAGAGGAAGTCTAGAGCCTTTTCCTCGTCTCTCTACAGTTGAACTCCACTATTTGGAAGTGGCTTTGCCAGGATAAGGTGGCGTTCCTCACGGCCACGTTAATGTCCATTCTGTGGACCGAGGCCATTTTCTAGAGGAAGTCTAGAGCCTTTTCCTCGTCTCTCTATAGTTGAACTCCACCCTTTTTGAGCTCCACATAAATGTTCCAATCAGTCTGGAGTTGTCTAAAGCCCCCGAACACTCGGTGGTAGACAATGAAAGACTTATTTTTTCAATGTTTCAAGGAAGAGAGGATATGGTCAAAGAGAGTCTGACTTTTTTTCGCTGAAGAACCAAAACTCCTTATTCCTCCGGATTCCTAGCTAGTATAGCTGGGAGAAGAGAGCAACTCTCAGATTGTTATTATTATTGAAGCACACAAATCGAAAGGCCACGGGAATCCTCCAACTGTTTGAATGAAGTTGGGCGACTACAGTTTATGGATTTTGAGGATTTCAATGAAAAATGGGTCAATCGAAAAATGAAGACCCACCTTCAACTATTCCTCGTATACCATGATGGTATCTTGAGCAGTGATCTGGTCATTTACGTGAACATTTAGATTAGGAGCGGAAATCATGAAGATCTCTTTGGAGATCTTGTAATGGTCATGAAGACTATCTACGTCCATCTCAGTTAGCACAAATGGGATGTCATTCACCTGAAGGATATCATTATCATGGGCTGACCTCAATGGAACTACAGGAGCCAGAGCACGAATGGGGCCGCTGGAGGAAGAGCTGGGGGTTGAACTACAATGAGAAAAAGAACAAGAAGACAAAGAGGACCTGTTCATTTCTAAAGTATGAAAAAAGACAAAAGTAGGAGTTACTTTCAGAAAATGCAAGAGCCTAAGGCCGAGAGTACTAATCTTTTCAGAGCAGAAGTGGTGATCGTAGGCGAAAGGGAGATTTTATATTGTTGTTTCGACAGCTGATCTAAATGTGGCTTGAGAAGTAAGGCAAAGCAGTATTGATGACTAGTACAGGCGAAAAGAAGTGGATATGGAGAATCAATTTGTGCATGTCACATGTCCAACACCATGAGAACAGCTATAATTTTTGAATCTGAAGAGTCGAAGTCTGATGGGAGGACTTCTGATATGACACAATATTCCCCCAAAATATGCCATTAGCTGTCACCATACGACAGAGTCACGTGGCAAGACCTTAATAAACCATGACATTCGCACGGAAGTCTCACCCACGAGAGAGGAGAACTTGTCATTGTAAAGGTCAATGCTCAAAACGACTGAAGACTAGTCCTCTTATTACTGGTCGAGCATTTCTTGTCACCTAAGTTATCGTTAAAAGAGATTATACAACATATCCCCATTACGTCTACAAATGTGAGGTTTTTTATCCACTAGCCGATACTAGTCGGATTTCTAGAAAAATCACCAACTAACTCCATCTTTTTTAGTATAAAAGAAGTATACACAGAGTTCAAGATACGCATTCTTATATACTTTTCTTAAGTTCAAACAACTTATTTACACTCGCTCTTTCTGATAATTACTGACTTAAACGTCAAAGTGGTTGCCCATATACATCAACTACCTCACATTTTTTCTTTTGCAGAGTAATCAATTCAGCTCCTTTTCTACCACATCAAAAAATAAAATCAATTTTAAAAAAAATAAACACAGCAAAATAATTTTTAATATTTAAAATTTGCATAAAATAGATCACTATTAAAAAAATTAAAAATGTAATTATTTAAATTTGGTTAATCTTATCTTTGTCTCTAACTTTGAATATATACTCAAATTTATATTTACTTTTAAAACATGTTTAATATCTAAAATATACTAGTTCATTGATTGATGAATAGTAACAAGCCAAACAACAAGATTAATTAAGGCTCAAAGAAAATAAAGACAATTTTCTAAAGGAATTCTAGCATCCAAGCCCAAAAACTTGACTTAGTAACAGATCCAAAAATAATATATGGAGCGCTACTTATGTTTTAAAACCACTGGCAGTCGAAGGAGAAGGAGACCATTTAAAGAGAAAGAGAATTTCAGAACATAGTCAGGAAGATAAACTTGTAAAAACACCGACTAGAGACCCATAAAGAACCTCCAACCACCAAAAGCTTCAAATACTATAAGGAACAAGAATAAGAACTAGATCTAACCATTACTGAGGTCACACCATCAAAGAGAAACGAGGGTTCAACATCAGAATCGAGACAAGGCTGCATCCAGAGTCAAGGAAGGCAACATGCAATCCAAAAATAGCAAGAGAAGTAACCAAAACAGTGAACTAACTAAGCAAATCTAACCTTAGTGGGAAAGGAGCCGACAAAAAGAAATGAAGAGTCCTTTCTTAAGATTAGAGCGACTACTTCACTTAGGATAATGGGGAGCGATATGTAATCCAAATAAAAAAGTAGGGCTACCGCCTTGCTCCACCCCTGAAAGAAAAAAATTATAAGAGCACCATAATTGAGCAACTCCAACATGAAAAAGGCAACAAAAAAAAAAACAAAAAAGAAAAACAAAAACAAAAATTGACAACCCAACAGAAACTCTCAACTAAGTCTCATTGCCAACAACATCAAAACAAGAAAGTATTTACACTCCACTCAATAATGGGAGAAAAAACCCAAATCGGGAAGAGGGAGGCTCCTAGACCGGAAGGGTAAAAAAGCTTTTAAAAGGCATAAGCACTAATAAACCCGAAAAAAGGACTAAATTAAAGAGAGAAAAAAAAAACTCTCTGGCTAATGGAGAAATGAAGCTTTTTGAAAACATGTTAAACTTTAATTTAAGTGTTATTAAAATCTATATTACCTACTATATTGACATAAATTTTCTTTTATTATTTATATTTTAATTATTTAAAAAATAATTTTCATTTTTTAAGTAATATTAAATTTTTGTAATTACTTTTTGTAATCATTTTGGCTCTACATTTCAAAAAAAAATTAAAAAAATATATATTTTTTATTTTTTTAGTGTTTAGAAATCTCAAAAAATTTAATTAATGAAAATTTTTTTTAATTAAATAAAAAAATAATTTATTCTTTTAAAAAAAATCATTTTTTACATGTTGAGACTCTTATAAAGCTTTATATATAAATTTATTAATAAATTTTATTTTTTAAATTAAAATTAAATAATAAAAAATAAGTTATTTCATTAAAAAAATATTTTTTTAAATATAAATTATTTTCATAAATAAAATAACTAAACGTATGATTTTATAAAATTTAAAAATATTTTAATTAAGTTATTTTGAATTATAAATGAGATAATGAATTTTTAAAATATAAGGTTATGATAGTAATTTTTATTTATATTATTAAAAAATTGGCTAAAACCTACCGTGCACGTGTAATCACATGGACCCTACCCATCTAAAGCATACGGATATAATTTATCTATTCTTTTTTTGTTTTATTTTGTTCCTTTCAATGAAGCAATTTGCCGACATCATCATCGAGCGAAGGTTATTTTCTATAGTTACTTAGTTTTATATAAATAAATTTATTTAATTTAGAATAAATTTACTTAAATAAAAAATAAATGTGATTTAATATAATCTAGAATTGATCTCTTGATTTTGTAATATGATAATTTATAAATTAAATAAATTACAAAAATATTTTCAATTTAAAAGAGAAAAGTAAAGTTTTATTTTGGAAAAAATTGTGATATTTTTTTAAAAAAAATCAAATTGATAAGCACGGCCATGGCCGGACAAAGGTCGAGTGTTTGGATATTTGATGCAATTAGGGGTTTTCATAGAAACGTGGCTTCTTTTGGTTTAGCTTTCATGGCCCAATCAGGCACAGCCACTCGTCATTCAAATGTTTAATGCAAAGTGTAGTGCCCTGCCCTCCACACTACACTTTATATTTTTTATTTAATTAATTATTTATGCAAACAAATTTAGACTTATCGAGCGCATAAATCGGTTTGAATTGAAAAACTGAATCGAGCCGATTAATTTTGGTTTAATGGTTCGGTTAATTAAAAGGTTCGGTTCAGTTCGGTTAGTATTTTTCAATTTATTCGATTTTCAGTTCGATTCGATTTAAACGTGTTAAATAATTGAAAAACTGAAAAACCGATTTTATATATAGAAATACTAATTTTATATATTTTTAAATTTTATATGAATTTTTATGGATTTTTTAAATATTATTATTATGTATTCAAACAATATGTATTGATAAATTTATGTGAAATATTTATTAAATTATTCTACTGAAATTAAAAGTAAAAAATTAAAAAAATTACAGATTTTTATTTAAATCAAATCGATTTTTATCAGTTCGATTCGGTTTGATTATATTTTTATAATCAATTTTTTTAATTTTTAATATTTTTATACTTCAGTGTTCGGTTTTTTCGATTTGATTTAATTCGAAATCAAACCGACCGATTGCAGAGCCCTACTCATCACGTAAAATCTAAATTCAAAACTAAATTTTTTTTTTTAATTTAAATTTATCTCAAATATAAGATATCCAAATCCACCACAGAAGTGGAAAGTCATATCATGGTTATCGCATTATCTAATACAGTTCCTATCACTGTCTGACCTTATGCAGTTTTGATAATTTTTTAAATAATAATTTCTTAATTTCTTATATTTTATGTAATCCGATTCTACATAAATTTTTTTATTTTTTATTATATTAAAATATCTTTTTAATATATATATAAATAAAGTAAATAAAAATTATGAGATTTATAAAGTAATAAATTTATTATTTATAATTTTAAGTGTTTATTTTATTTTCTAACCAAAGTTAGACATTGTTTAAAAATAATTTTTATCAAAGTGAGATATTTATTTTAAAATTTTATAAAATAATAATACCCTTTGCTATGACAGCTGAGGAAAAGGTGAGTATCTGGGGAGTGGATATACCGTTTGCCGACACCTTCAATTCCACTGCTATTATGTGGACGCCACTCCACCGTCCATATTGAATCGGACCCACCAGCTCAATCAATCCACTTCCTGTCAGTTCAATTAAATTAGGTTGTGTTGGGTTATGTTTTTTTTTAAAAAAAAAAATTAGATAAAAAATTTAAATATTTATTAATTTTTATATTTATATCTTAATTTTAAAATTTTAAATAATAAAAATAATACTTTCATATTTATCTTAATTTTAACTATATACTTTAATCAATTTTAATTAAAAAATTTTTAATTCACATTTTTAATTCACTCTAAAATTATTTTTTAAAATATCTATTAAATAAAAAAAACAAAACATTTACATTAATTCATATTTATATTTAAATTATTATCTAAAATTTTTTTTATCACCTCTTAATTATAATAAAGAGAAATAAATTAAATATAAAAATTATTAAAAAATTACAATATAATTTTTAAAATTTTATTTAAATAATAAAATAATCTTTAAAATACATATTTTTACTTTAACAATATTCTTTTTTATTAATCTCATTATTTATTTTTCATTATCATTTATATATATATATATATAAATATAAATGATAATGAAAAATAAAAATATAAAATATAAAATATTTTATTTTATTTAATATTCTTAATATAAAATATAATTTTTAATCAAATTAACTAATAAATTAATATACATTATAAATATAATCGCTATATAAATAAATAAATAAAAAATTAAATATCTCAAATAATTTAGAAGAGATATAGTTAATATTTAAATTTTAATAAAAATAATAAAAAGATGACTTTACATAATAAAATACGTATATTAATATTATTAATATAAAATATAATTTTTTATATTCTAAAAATATATAGATAATTTATAATAGTGAGTATAAACCTTCAATAAAATATTTTAATATGTAATATTTATATACTATACTTCATATGGTGAAAATTTATTTATAATAAATATTTATTTAATATTATATATAATAAATACAAAGTAAATTTACTTTTAATATAAAATTTAAATTAAAAAATTATATGTTTATTAATATAACAAGAGATTATATTATAATTTATTATTAATTTTTTTTAAATTTAATTTAATCTTTAAATTATAATTATGATCGATCGACAAAGATTTAATTTTATTATATAAATATTTAAAATTTTAGATATAAATATAAATTAATGGTTTGAATTTTTTTATTCAATAAATCTTTTAAAAAATAATTTTATATACTATAATTTTTTTATTAAAATTAGTTGAGACAAACGCCTAAAATTAAGAAATATAAAAAAATTAATTTTATTATCTAAAATTTTATTGCTGGAAAAAATTTGTTTTCTAATAATTATTAAATTTATATAGTATTAAATAATTTATTATTTAAAATTTTAATTTTAAAAATATTTAAAATATTATTACAATTTTTAAAAATTTATTAATTAATCTTTTTTTATTTTAACTATTTGAAAAAAAATTTTAAAATACTCTTAATTAGAAAGATTAATAAATTTATATTTTTATAAATTCAAAAAATTAATTAATTAATTATTTTATGTTATAAATATTAAATAATAAAATATTTAAAATTAATGAATAATTGATTAATGGATTTTTTAATACTTCATTGGCGTTTTTAATGTGCTTTCAAAATTAAATAATTAACTAATAAATTTTTTTATATTACAAAAATTAAATAATAAATTATTTTTTATTTTTTATCTTTTATTTAATAAAATAAAAATGTATAGTTTGTTAATATTCTTACTTATTAGAAAATGATTTTTAAGTAAAAGAACTCAAAACTGAAAATTGTAAATATTTATTAAAATATTTTTTAAAATATTAAAAATATATCAACCAATTATTTTATTAATTTTAATTGTTGAATATTTTGCTATTGAGTACATATTATAAAGAAAAACTCAATAATTATTTTTTAATTTTTTAAAAATATTTACTAATTAAACTTTTGTATAATATTATTTTAAAATTTTTTTATAATATTTAAGCGTTAAAATATTTTAATATATTTTTTAAAATCAATATATTAATTAATGAATTTGCATTTAATTTAAATAAATAATAAAAATAAAAATTGCTTTTAATTTAAAAAAAATAAAAATCCTATAGTGTTATAAAAATATCATTAGTTAATTAATTTTTTTATCAATAAATATTTAGAGAGGGAGATGAAAATCAAATTCTCATTACCAGTAAGTTTTCAGATATACTTTATTAACCTATTTAATAATATAACAAATATTTATTATCAATAAAATATTTTCATTTGATTTGTTCTACTTAATGTCCTAAACAATAAAAAATATGCAAAATATTTTTTTTAAAAATGTTTACATAAATAATAATTTATTTTCTATAATGCAATTTAAAGAATAAAAAATATTATAAAGTTATATAGTAATTTATAAAAAAAATTGTCAAAAAACAGAAACTGAATTATTTTTTAAGAAACAATATTATTTTTTCAAAAAAATTAATATCTCATTTGTTAATAATATATTTTTTATTAATTATTTTTTTTAGTGTATCAAATATTAAAAATATAAAAATAAATTTATAAATAAAATCAATGGATACTAAAATCCACTTTTATTTATTTTTTAAAAGAAATAATTAATTATCTTCCCACATTTTCGGTTAGAAACTGAAAACTTCTTCAGAAGTGGATAATGATCCGTCAACTCCACAAGTCCTAAGACCTGGGCCAAATCGCCCATGTCGTTTTGTCCTTTTATTTGATCTTTCTTTTTTCTTTCTTTTTTCAGCCAAAAAAAAAATATTTCGAGAATAAATTGTTAAGATTTTTTTCCCGAAGAAATTGAAAAATAAAAAATAAAGGTAAGAGATTTTTTTTTTTTCCCTTTTAAAATTTGATAGAAAATTCAACCATAAGTAGAAAATTGAAATAGATATGCTTTGGGAAGAACCAGGCTTCCATCGCTTATAAATAGCCTCCACACCTGCAATGTCTCTCTCTCACAACACACCATACCACAACCCAAATCCTTCTATTTGTCTCTTTTCTTGTGCTTATTGCTTGAATCACCACCATGGCCGAAGAAAAGCACCGCCACCACCTCTTTCATCGCAATAAGGACGAGGAGAAACCCACTGGGGCCGCTGATGTCTACTCTCAGACTTCTGAGTTCTCTGAGATTACGGATTATCCTAGCAGCTATAAGACTTCTGAGTTCTCTGAGACTACGGATTATCCTAGCAGCTATAACTCACCACCTGATGCTCCAGACTACGAAAAAGAAGAGAAGCAACACAAGCGTCGCGAGCATTTGGGCGAACTCGGTGCAGCTGCTGCAGGTGCTTATGCCTTGGTACTATACTCTCACTTTTTTTTTATTTATTCTTATTTTATACTGTAGATTTCGATCGGTACTTCAACTCGTGATCTTTTATAATTCAGTACGAGAAGCATGAGGCAAAGAAAGATCCTGAACATGCTCACAGACACAAGATAGAAGAGGAAGCAGCAGCAGCAGTGGCGGTCGGAGCTGGCGGATTCGCCTTTCATGAGAAGCATGAGAAGAAAGAAGCCAAGAAAGAAGATGAAGAAACTCATGGAAAAAGACATCACCATCTCTTCTAAGTGTGCTTAATCAGTTAATCAATTATCTGTGTGCTTATACGTACGCTATCATCTCACGAATAATGAAAATAAAGTATTTGTGTGTGTAAATGTGGCTTTCAAAAGCCAAGACTTCTGCAGGTCTGTTAGTATTTTGTAGCTCTGTGTTTACTTCTATATTTTTAATTATAATATTTATGTTATAATAATTTGCTTTTCACTTTTCTTATTAATTAATAATTTTCTTTAAATTAATTAAATTTAATTATTTAAATGCTTAAAAATAATTAACTATTTGGCAGTAGGTAGCTAGATTATCAATCAAGTCATGTATATAGAACTAACCTTCACCTAAATGTGAACATCACCATTAATTTCCTCCACTTCACACTCCACATATAATAAATATTTCAACTTATCAATCAAAATAAGTTTTGAAAGGTAGTTCTGCGAATTAATATTTATCGAGAATATTTTATTTTTTAATGAATTAATTCGATGCAAATAAAATTTAATTTTAATTATATATTTTAAATGATAAATATTTTGAACCGTAAATACGTGTGAATAATAAAATAGTTAGTTGAAAGAGTAAAATTAAAATTATTTATAATTTTGGCTTTCATTTAATTAACTACATATATATACACACTAATTAACTAGATTTATTTAGTAGGAATGAGTACTATTTGATTTAAATTTAAAAAAATTGAAGGAACTGAATTAATTTAAAAATTGAATTAATTTTTTATTTAAATTTATTTGATTTATAATTTTAAAAATTTTAATTATTTTAATTTAATTTTAATAAAAAAAATTGAAAAAAAATCTAACCCATCAGTAATAATAATATATTATTTTTTATAATATATAGAGATTATATCATAATTAATATTAAAATATTTTAATTAAATTTTAGAATATTAAAAATTAAAAAAAAAATTATTAAAAAGTTTCGCTAATCAAATCGAATCAAACCAATTTTATTCAAATTGATTTCTTTTTAAAATTTATTTAATTCAATTTAATTAATTTCAATTTTAATTTATTCAATTTGAATGGAAAGGTGGGAATTACTTCTTCTCCCAAAATCTTTAATATATGAAAAAAAAACCTATATCTATCAGATACAAATGGATTCAATTGTAAACTTCCAGCTTTTTTTCATATATATTATATGTTTTGGCGTGTGGGTTACGTAATTATATTCTTTTAATAATTAATTTTAATTAAAATTTAAATTCAAGATTTTACAAAATATAAAAATAACTCTTCTATCTTAAAGCTCCATGTCATAAGTTAATTAATTAATATTATTATTATTAGCTCACCTATCTCTCTCTTCTTCTTCTTTTTCTAATTTTTATTTTTTGGGGTCAAAGGCTCACTTCTGAAATTAAATAATGGAAAGCTTGTATTTGCATCTGGTGTATATATCTTATGAGATCCCTCCACCTGTCTTGAATAGCCACATCCCCACATGAATTTTATAATAATATTGAAAAAGGTCCCACAATTTAACCTGTATCAAATTATAAATAGCTTACCCTAAACTCTTTCAAATCACACCCTAATCTTATTTTGATCGCTCATTTATACTAATTTCTGCTGCTACCTACAACTATGGCAGAAGAGAATAAGCACCACCACCTCTTCCACCATCACAAGGAAGGCGAAGAAGCTGTTGACTACAAGAAGGAAGAGAAGCACCACAAGCATCTGGAGCACCTCGGTGAACTTGGTGCTGCTGCTGCTGGCGCTTATGCCTTGGTAATAATTAATCTTTTATTTTCTTTCTTACATGATGAATTTACTTAATTTTATATTGGGTGTGTGTGATCAGCATGAGAAGCACCAGGAGAAGAAAGACCCAGAACATGCCCATAAACACAAGGTGGAAGAAGAGATTGCTGCAGCTGCTGCTGTAGGAGCTGGGGGATTTGCTTTCCACGAGCATCATGAGAAGAAAGAAGCTAAGAAAGAGGATGAAGAAGCTCATGGGAAGAAGCATCACCATCTCTTTTAACTTCATATATATTTGTATTTGCCTGTGTTTGTGTGTGTTTATATTGGATTTGCCTTTGCATGTTCTTCCCTGTAATAGATGCTTCTCTTCTTTGTGTATTATCTGTGTCAATGTCAAATGTTTCTACTAATTAAATAAAATTTTGTTTACTTTTAGATTTCATAGTTTGAGTTTTTAGAAGCATCTTGAAGTTGAATATTTGAAAATGATTTTTTTATGATTGTTATCAGAACAATTCTAATTATTTAAATTGAATTTATATAAAATTTATTTATATTATAAATATATATGGATCCAATTTTAAATAAGTATTCTTTCTGATAGCTTGATCGAATCTTTTAAATAAAAATAGTTATTATTATTATTTTTTGGTAAGTGTATTTTTTTGCAAATTATAATAATATAAAGTTTTATACTTCAAATCTATATTTTATGTCCATTTTATGAAATCTGTGTTGTTTTCTCAAAATAAGCTTCTAGCATTGAGGGTTTTGTTTCGAAATGAAAGAGATTAAAAAACCTGGCAGAAAAAAAACTAAAATTCATTTTTTATGTATAAAGGCAATCACATTTTTTAATTAGTATGCCCACATGTGATCACATTTTTTACATGACTCGATTTTTCATTTTTTAGTATACCTACTTGCAATCATATTTCTGATATGACTTGATTTTTCATTGTTTGGTATACCTATATACGATCACATTTCTGACATGATTCGAATTTTTATTTAACTGCATATCATTATTAAAAAATACAAATTTTTATTTAAATCTAAAAATGAAAATATTTGATACTTTAAAATTTGAAAAAAAAAAATGAGATATCAATCTTCTGATACTTAAAAGTAAAGATGTGAGTGTTTTTCACACTCAGTACTCTAATATTCGATTTATATTTAATACTCAACAATAATACTCGATCACTTGATAAATAACTAGTTATTATTAATTGATCAGCTAATATTTATAATATTTTTTATTTTTAAATTTATAATAACGCCATTTTCTTTCATTGTATAAATTAAAACTTATCATATTTTATGTAGGCATCTCTAAAATACTAATTAAAATTTTTATATTTTTTATTTTTAAATTAAATTTCTTATTAACTTGAAGATCAGAGTCGATTATCACTGACGTCATCCGCATATGTTTTTTAGGAATTGATTATTCATCACCACATGTACCTCATGTTTCCTAGAATATATCAATTGAATTTAATAAAAAAAACTGCATTATAGTATAATAAATAATAAAATAAAATAATATTTTAAATAACGAAAGAAAAGGGAGTACCTCAATAATAAAAAAAATATTAAAATGAGTAAAAAATAAATAAATCACATCTTAGGCTTTCTTTATTTAAAAAAAATATTTTTAAAAAATATTTTTATATTTTCTGATATTTAAAATATTAAAAAATTAATATAAAATATTTTCTTAATTAAAATTCAATCACGTTTAAGAAAAATTAATTCTTTTTTGAAAAAAAAATATTTTTTTACAGTTAAAAGTCTTATTAATATTAATATATATAAATTTATTGATATAATTTTTAAAATATAATTTTTAAAATTAAAAGTAAATAATAATAAATAATTTATTTTATTAAAATTATTTCAATAAATAAATTTTTTTATATAAAATATTTTTTATAAAAAAATCATTAAATATATAAAAATTATTTTTTACATACATACAGATTTAGAGTACTATGTAACTTAATGAGCCGGTAATTTCAACCATTTAAAATAAAAAATTTAGTGAATTAACGTATTTTTTAAAAAGTTAACTCAATATATTATAATATTATAATAATTAAATAATAAATTTTTAATTTTATTATTAAAAATATCAAGATTTGACATATTACAATAGCGGCAGATATAAGCAATGGAAGTTGGGTGAAGTGATAAAGCTGGGCATATCCATCAAATATGATTGTAGTTCTCTTGAGAAAAGTACCAGCAACCTTCCTTGATTTTACAGAAAATACTTTTTTAGAGAAGTATTTTCCATTTTTCAGGTTCTTGCATGTATGGTCTTGTGTTGTTTCTTTTGACTTTCTCCTAACTTGTGTACGGCGGTGATCGCGAAACACTCTCCTCTTGTTGGCATCGATCATATTTGAAGATAGGCTATTTTGGTCCGGCGTTGTACTTGGAGGTGATTGTGGACGTGCTCTCCTTTCTTGATCTCACACCATCCGTTTAAGCGTGTGCTTTCATTGCCTCCAACTCTGGTTCTTCGTTAAATCAGGCTTTCACGAGCGATGACCAAAGAGACGAGAGTTGGGGGTAACGCTTCTAGAGTTCGCCTTTTGGGTCAAGATTTGGGTCATTTGGCTATTAAAGTCTTTTATGTCGTTAATGGGTTAGTTTCTATTTATGGGCCTTGACACCCATAAAAATTATGAAAAAATAATAAAATAAAATATATTTAAAATAAATATAATTAAAATTTTAATAAAAAATTATTTTTTTAAATGGATAAAAAAAATTCATAAAAAAATAAAAAAAATAAAAATTACAAAAAATATGGAATACTTAAAAACTAAGGAAGATGTGTTAATTAACACATCTTATGCACATGAATCTCAGATAATTTATATTCATCACAAGTTTAAATTATTAACCAAATCTGAAACGAACAGTATAACTTCACCGGCACTGTGTTAAAGACTTGTAGTGCTGCATTCACACAATAAGATTTATGATCATCAACAACTCAAGTTTAATTCTTTTAAATATCGATTTAACCATAACTTTAACAGTCAAATTTCAACCAAAAAAATCTAAAAAATGTTACTGTGTCCAATAAAAATAAAACACTCAAAAAGACAATTGTTTAATTTTTCTCTGGAATCAAACACCACATCGAAAAAGACTTTTGTAGGAAAACAAGAAAGGAGTCAGAAATCTCGTGTGGAAAGTGCCGCTCATTGCGCCAGTCTTACGAGAGATTGGAGCTGCGTTAGCACAAGAGTTTCATCACTCTCTCTGAGAATCTGAGTAATCCACCAAGAGAACAACTTAACAAATCCATTGAAAACACCCGGTGGCTCAAATCCGAAGAATGAAAGAACGAAAAAGAAGAAAGACAATTCAAGAGAGAGAGAGAGAGAGAGAGAGAGAGAAAGAAGGATCGCGATCTCTTCCGGCTCAGCGACGGTGCGAGGCGAAGCTGAAGTTGGCGATTTATAGGGCTCGTGAGTCTTGCCTATGGCTTATATAGTGGGAGCTGGCTATCTTGTGCTAGGTTTGCCCTAATTCACAACTGAAAATTGATGTTAAAACGGTTTGTCGTTTAAATGTGCTTTCTTAAATAACCAATAATAACATTTTATTTATGCAAATGCGTATATCAAATATTAAATAAATTGTTTGAAATTAGTTAAATTTTCAAAATTTCTTTGTAAGTGTTAAATTAATTATTTTTAATTTTTATCTAAATTTATTGAAAATTTCAATTTAAATCTATTTAATTTAAAAATAAATAGGAGAATGATTTTATTAATACTTGAAATTAATCAATAAATTAAGAATTTTGTTAAAATTTTTTAGTTTGATGTTAAATTAAGTTTAATCTGAAGTCTGAATTAATTTAGAAAAAAATTATAAATGAGTTGATAAAGGTAAACATTTATTCATTTGAAATCTTAACATGTCCAGTTTAATTTGAAAATGAACATTATAAAAATAGATTAAAATGTCTTAAAAATCCAAAAGTTTAGCCGCTTATCAATTTTAACTGTTTTATTTTTAACAATTTTTAGCCTGATTCGAAAATTTTAAATTTATTTTTAAAAAAATATAAAAATACACTATTTTTGCTTTAGAGTTTATAATTTAATTTATATCAAAATATCATATATTATATCATGTCTCTACCAAATTGTGATAATTTTTTTATGCAGTCAAAAAATACTATGTGATAATTAAAATATAATTATTAATTAAAAAGTAAAAATATAAAAAAATATATTGTGATTTCTTCAATTTTTATTTTAATATTTGTGATCTAATGTGTATTAAATTAGTATTTAGTGATATAATTTTTATAGATTTAATCTATGAAACATGTAAATCTAACTTTGTAAAATACATTTTCAATATTTTATAAGATTTCAAAGGATCCGATGTATTTTGGAGCTAATTTATCTTTCTTTTCAAAATAAATCATCTTTTTCGTATGAGACATTTTAAGCAATACCATATTTTCCTCCTAAATGACAACTTGCTTCTTACGTATGTCTGCATAACTCTTCGACCTACTTACAGTTGTTCTGATTATTTCTCTGATAATGGGCACCACCCTGTTGGTGGTTTCTACCAATTCTAGTCCTACTAAAACCCTTTTTTTTCTACTTCTTCCCAACAAACAAGCGATCTGCACTTTTTCCCATGTAAGTTTCATATGGAGCCATCCCAATACTAGCATGATAACTGTTATTATAGGCAAACTCAACTAATGGTAGATGTTGCCTCTAAGAATCACCAAAATCTAGCACACATTCTTAATATGTCCTCTATGGTTTGGATAGTCATTTCCGACTGTCCATCAATCTGTGAGTGGAAAGCAATGCTAAAATATAACCTTGTGCCTAAAGTATTCTGCAGACTCTATCAAAATCTAGAGGTAAACTGGAGTCTCCCATCTGACACTATAAAAACTAGAGTCCCATATAGTCTGATGATTTTTTTCACGTAGATCTGTGCCAATTTATCCACCGAATAATCACTCTTGACAATAATAATGTGAACAAATTTGATCAATCTATTCACTATTACCTATATAGAGTTGTGTCTCTTGGACGTCATTGGTAATCCCACTACAAAATTCATTGTCATGTTTTTTCATTTTTATTCTTGAATGGGAAAATTACTTCTTAGTCCATGAGATTTAACGTAATTAACACTTCTGTCCATCTATTTTGGCGACCCAACACTTAAGTCCCTCACTTTCTCTTCCGTCCAAATTCATAGTCATTTCGTCCATTTAAACCGTTTGGTCAAAGAGTCAAAGGTGAGAGGTGATAATTTTTTCCAAAAATACCCTTCTCTCAGTGTGAAATTCTTATTTTTTTTCTCTTTCATGTTTTCTCCGGTTGTAGAAGAAGAAGAAGAAGAAGTTGCAAAAAGGGTAGGAAGAAGAAGAAGAAGAAGAAGAAAGAAGTTGCAAAAAGGGTAGGAAGAAGAAGAAGAAGAAAGAAGAATAAGAAGTTGCAGAAAGGGTAGGAAGAAGAAGAAGAAGAAGAAGAATAGGCATTTAGGTTTGGGTTTTGTGATTTTGAAATAGCGGGATTTTTAGTGAGGGTTAATTTTGTCAATTCACGTGTCCCAAACGGCTATTTTTGACGGAAAGACTATGAATTTGGACAGAAAAGAAAGTGAGAGATTTAAGTGTTGGGTTGCCAAAATAGAGGAACAGAAATGTTAATTACGTTAAACCTCAGGAACTAAAAAGTAATTTTCCCTTCTTGAATCAATAGTGGGTTGAGCATTTCAACTTCACCCTCTAATACACTTCACAAGCGGACATGGGTAGAACTGCTTAGTGATTATTATTGCAAAATTCAGTATTATTCGGATATTAAAGTTGGTATATGGACCGGACAAAACTCGCCTTCTTAACTTTAGGGCGAGACTCCATAAGAAAGTTATTGTTAACAACTATAATCCCGCAGGTCTTTTTTATACTTTCGATCACAGGATTCCAGACCAATTAGCCAGTGAAGATCCTTTACCAACAAGCCAGCTACGTTATTACAGAATTATTAGAAAATATTATATTTATCCATATCTTCTTACCGTATAAAAGGAGATCAATCATAGAAGTAAATGTACGTTGTCCTCTCACACCACTACTCTTAAGTTCTAAATATTATACTCGCTCTCTTTTCATTTTACTAACTTGAGCATTGAATTGGTTGTCGTGAGTACCCACTACCTCATATTATCTTTCTCATAAGTTTAGTCAATCACAACACAGTTATATTTCAGCTACGTCATCAATCTAATCTCTATAACGTTAATTTTATTTTTTAACTAATAATTATATTTTAATTGTCACGTTAACATTTCTTGATGGTGTTAAAAAATTTACGCTATTTTCTAATGAAATGATATTATAAGTAATATTTTAATGTAAATTAAACTCTAGATTGTAAAGTAAAAAGAGTGAAATCGCAAACTATTTTTTTATATTTTAAATATATAATTATAAAAAATTTAAGATATATAAATATATATATATTTTTTTGCAATTATCCACCAAATTACCTCTTTTCAGGCTAAAAAAAACAGGCAACATAGGAGATGCGGGGCCCACCACAGTACTCCGGAGATAGGGTAAAACGGCTTCGAACAGAAACAACATACGTGCATAGCAGTCGATCTCTATATACATCTCCGATCCTCTTTTTTTTCATTTCTCTCCATCTCTGTTCAGTCTCTTTTCTCCATCTCTCTATCTTTATTTCTCTCAGGCAAGTTCTTCATCTATCTCTCGCTTTTCCATGTTCGATCTCACTCTGCTTTCATAGATGAATGTATAGTCTGTTAGGTCGCTGAGAAAATCTTAACCAGAAATGAAGTTTTTAGCTTCGAATTTCATTGTTATTAGCTATTATTTAGACCCGAAGTTTTTGTTTTTAACCCCGTTTTGCTCTTGTTTCTCAGCTTCTGAATAGGGCCCTAGGGTTTTCAGTTTTCGCATACTCTAAATGATTTATTTTTTCCACCTTTGGGGTTTAACACCGTCTCGTTTTGGTTTACTGCGATAGTTTTTTTATTTCTTTATTCGGACCTTTTACAATTAACTTCTTGAATACTCATTATAAATTGCTTCTGATTTATTCATGCATTGCAGGAAATAAGAACAATTACGTTGTACAAATAGTTTGTCTAGCTTTTTAAACGATTAATTACTGAACTTGATTTAGTTTTTTACGCAACGTCCCTTTTTAATTATTACATACTAGTCCAGTGTAAAACTTGCTTTTTTCGTTTTTTATTGTAAAGTTGTTCATTTGAGGTCTGCATTAGCATTTTCTTGTGTAATGCTTATAAATGGAGTGATTTGGTGTAGTTGATTCCATTTTGGGTGAGATACTTACATTGTATATGTAGCTCTTTTAGATGCTTAAACATAAATTACTGAACTTGATTTGGTTTTTATGCAACTTTATGTTTTTAATGATTAAATCTGGTCTACGTGTAAAACTTGCGATTTCAGTTTTCGAATGTGAACACTGTTGTTCATTTGACTACTGAATGAGCATTGTCTTGTGCTGTTTATTGGTGGAGGGAGCTGGTATAATTAGTTGCTTCCCTTTTGGTTGAGATACTCTTCAATGAGATATGATGCTTTGGGTACTGGAAATATGAACTGTGGGATTGCTTTTGTAGCAGGGTGGTACAAAATGGCAGAACTTTCCAAAGTCATCCACGTACGCAATGTGGGGCATGAAATTTCTGAAGTAATTTCTCTCTCTCTTTATTTTGGTTGCTCATGTGTATATGCACAGAGTTATTCAATGAAGGGTATTGTCTTTTTATTTATACAAGTGTCACATGTTTTCAAAATGTTTTTTTATGATTGATGATAAGGTGTTCACCCTAAATGTAAAAGATGTTTTGGCATGTTACATTCACAAGCAGAAGTGAACGTTTACATTATGATTAGAATGGAGTTTCTCCTTTGCAAATATGAATATAGAAACTCAACTTACTAAATATAGAAAATTGTATAAATATTATTCACCATTATACCATTTCTGCAATTGTCCAGAGTGATAGTAAAACTTGGAAAAATTCAACCGTTTTCTTGTAGAAAGTCTCAATTGAACTGGTGAAACCAATATGCAATAGGATGAGAAGATGATAATTATGGCAGATAAAGATAAAACAATGAAAAAATCCATAATAGGGCACACTTTTTCTGGGATTTTCCCCCTCTCTTATTACAACTTGAGTTATTGCCTTATTTGCATGCAATGAACATAAGGATTCTTCTTCTATCAAACATAGATTTGTAGCATAAGATGAGCTAAGCTGCCAATTATTAGGCCTGAGCCTGAGCTATATTCCTGCTGTTAGCTAAGGTTTAGTATAATCCAGTCTCTGAGTGAGAAATACTAGATTGGGCTTGATTTTACATACTTTTAAGCAGGAATATCTCAAATAAAATGGTTATTTTGTTTAACTGAGGCTGAGTTAATATTGTGTCCTATATGCTATAGTTTATCTTAACCACAGAATGCCATAAGGCATTAACTAGGAAATTTGTTGGATGAACTGAGAGGTTGTTCCATATTGGTCAGAACACTTTATATTCTTAAGTGGTTTTGAACTTGAGTGTAATAGGAAACTACTGTTTTGTGTGAGAATTATTTTGTCGCAATCAAAAAGCGCTCATCTTTTCTTCAGGAGAAGGCCTTGCAGTTTTTTCCTCTTCTCTCCTTTTTCTTGAAAAATTGATCAGATTATGGCATGTTATCTCTTTAATCAGCTGAGCATATTTATCTCTGATGCTTCATGCGATACCCTTTTCAGAATGATTTGCTTCAGTTATTCCAGCCATTTGGGATCATAACAAAACTTGTTATGCTTCGTGCTAAAAATCAGGTTTTTATTTTCTACTAATCAGAAGTGGCTGTAATTTCTATTTTGAGCTTAAGCAAAATGCACTAGAGCATATTGTGTTATTCCAACTATATGTGCAGGCTCTCCTCCAAATGCAAGATGTTGCTTCAGCCATGAATGCTCTGCAATTCTACTCAAATGTCCAGCCAACCATAAGGTATGCCAATTTGCATATGCTTGTTATGGAAAACTTGGCATTGAGGATATTTCGTTTTTGTCATTGTA
The DNA here is from genome assembly GCF_001659605.2 of Manihot esculenta. Taxonomy (NCBI): domain Eukaryota; kingdom Viridiplantae; phylum Streptophyta; class Magnoliopsida; order Malpighiales; family Euphorbiaceae; genus Manihot; species Manihot esculenta. The sequence goes on from NC_035178.2 coordinate 8,649,770, forward strand.
GAATCTTGTGATCTAAAAGGAGCTATCAAAGGCTTTATTGTCTCAAGCATTCAAATTTTAATTACGTTGTGAATCTACTTTTGTTCTATTAGGGGTAGAAATGTTTATGTCCAATTCTCATCGCATCAGGAACTAACCACAATGGATCAAAATTCTCAAGGACGAGGAGATGAGGTTGGTGCTTCATACTAATATGTTTAAGTTGAAAAGTAGTTGTGTGGTTTATATTTATGCATAAAGCATTTTAAGGACCAATCCTTTGTGGAATTGCCTTTCAATTGTTACATACCATTAGTTGATGTTGGCTTAAAATGTTAAACAATGAAGATTTTTTTCCTAAGAAGAAACAGAGTGTTAAGGATGATCGCGAACTAGGACCTTATTCATTATAGGAAGTAAATGAACTTGTTCAGCTCTGCTGGCGTATAGAGGAACAATACGTTTGTTACTGTTATAGTTTAAGGGTAATATAAATCATTAACTTGTAACAGTTGTGCAATTAAATCATTTTGATTTCCTTATGAAAAGCAAATTATAACTCTACAATGACCACTGACAGTTAGCTTTTCTGACTTGCTGCCTGGATTTTGCTATTCTCATTTACTTTTTTTTTCTTTTTAATTATTGTCACTTGTTAAATGCTTTCTTTAAGTTTAACTTTTATTCTTATTTTGTTTGTGCTTTTTTTTCGAATTAAAATTCTTTCTATATATCTCTCCTCCCTATCTATGCTTCTCTATTTATTCTCTTCTCTCTCTTCTGTCTCTATGGTGTTTGCTGTTGGGGACTCTGGATGCACAGCCAAATCGCATTCTTTTAGTTACAATCCATCACATGCTATATCCTATTACTGTGGAAGTGCTGCATCAAGTTTTTTCTCCCCATGGATTTGTGGAGAAGATCGTCACATTTCAGAAGTCGGCTGGTCAGCTTCTTCAAGTTTTCTTCTCTTTCTCTCTCTTTTCTCCCTCGCCTCTCCACTTGCAAATTTTAATTCTCACCTAGAGACTTAAGGTCTTTTTGTATGCTTATATTTTCATGATGAACATTCTAATGGGTCTGCCAAATGGCTTTATAGTTTTGAATAATCTGTAATATTTTCCCTAACTCTTTGCTTTGAGTGCTTTTGTGGAATGCTTTTATGATTTTCAGTGGGTGACAGAGGCATAATGATTTCAACAGAGTTGTGCAAAAGAGTTTTCCATGGTTTTTAATAGTTATTTTCCCTTTATTATCCCTGCTCACTGTTCAGGTTTTCAAGCTCTTATTCAGTATCAGTTGCGCCAGAGTGCTGTTGCAGCTAGGACTTCTCTTCAGGTAGTATTCTATCTTTTATTTCCCAATGTGACATTCATCTGTAAGTTTGTTTGAGACTTGCAAGTGGCTTGATTTTGGATAAGTTTGATGCTTGTCTATGTTGTAGGGACGGAATATTTATGATGGTTGCTGTCAGCTGGACATTCAGTTTTCAAAGTAAGTAATACATTTTACTAATTATTATCTACTTTTAACTGCCGACAAAAAGAAAACGCTATCTGTTGCTGTCTTTTTTTCTTGGTTGTGTTTGAGTATGATTATCCATGATTTCACCTTTGGATGTGCAAAAAGGAAAAAAAAAGTATTTAAATCTTTGTCCTCTTGCTGATATAAATTTATTCTTCATTGTTGCCCTCCAGCTTGGATGAGTTGCAAGTGAACTACAATAACGATCGATCAAGGTTTGCGATAGTTGCATGAATTGACAGTATAACTCTCTTCTATCGTTGAAACATTATCCTATCATTTTCAATAATATTATGTCTCTTTGTGCAGGGATTTCACTAACCCACATCTACCTTCTGAACAGAAAGGCAGATCTTCACAGGTATGCTATATTCTGTGGTTTTATTTTTCATGAGTTCACATGCATGTTAGTAAATAGAGATTGAGAAATATTAAATTCCTCTCTTTCTTCATGCAGCAGGCTGGATATGGTGATGTAGGAGGTATGATATGATTTATCTTCAAGCTCCTGAGGCTGGGGCAGTTGTTGAATTTGGAAGCTATGCAGTGACTATTAGCTCATTCTTTTAATATCTTGCTTGATTATAACTGATTCTCTTTTTCGTTTTTCTCTGCTGCAGTTGCATATCCACAGGTGGGTATTGCTCAGGTCGCGGTAAAAGTTATCACACACGATTTGTCTGTTGGCTGTTATCACCTTTTTGCTTTTTTTTTTTGTCTCCCTTTCTGTTGAATATTAATATACATATGTTTTTTCAATGATTCCAATACTGCTTTCAAATATTCCTCTTATGTCACTACTTAGGTTTGTTTATTTAGTTTAGGACATGGAATTGAGAGTCGGATACTCGATTGTTTACTGATGGATTTGGGTGGACATTATACAAATCCATATCCCTTGCTGCATTTCTCCCAATATTGTTTGGAACAATTCCTGGAATAAGCAGAAGCATCATAACCCCACAAAATTCAACATGGAAAATGAAAAAAGAAGGAAATAACGAGGCATGAATTGATGCCTCAGAATTCTCTGTTTGTTGGATCTTGTTTTGTGTTATACAGTAATGTTTACATGAATAATGCTTGAGATTTTCATGCGAATTAGTTGGATCGTTTTTTATGGGCCCTCATCAAGATAATTCTTCAAAGCTTCTTTATTTTCTAAAGTTGTTTTAAATGAAACTTTTTAAATTTTGATACAGTTTGATTTATTTGTTCATATATTGATTAGATGGCGAATGCAGCTGCAATTGCTGCTGCCTTTGGTGGAGGTTTGCCTCCTGGAATTAGTGGGACGAATGATAGGTGTACAGTCCTTGTATCCAATTTAAATCCTGATGTAAGTTACCTCTGCTCTTTCCATTCTGTGAATTTTTTACTTTTGGTTGACATATCTGCTATTCACATTGAAAAACTTTCCTGTGCTCAGAGAATAGATGAAGATAAGCTTTTTAACCTGTTTTCCCTCTATGGAAACATTGTGAGGATTAAGCTTCTCCACAATAAACCAGATCATGCACTTGTTCAGATGGGGGATGGTTTTCAGGCTGAATTGGCGGTTCATTTCCTGAAGGTCTTATCATAAAAGCTTCTCATGCTACATTACATTGATTGATACTTTTTCTAATGTTTTATTGGGTTTTCTTTGCACCTGCTCCTTGAAATTGATGGTATGCTTAAATGTCAAGTCTCATGGATGAAATTGGTTTATTTTCTTAATATTTTAACTTTAATGAGCATTGGCAGCATTTCTCCCCACACAAATGAAGCTGTATCTTTCTGTCAGTCCAATGGATAAGATGATATATAAGAACTCTAGGATTCAGATGGCTTCGCTGGGAAAAACAAGCAATTGATCTTTCATTCATGCCTATATTTATTTCCTTATTTTATGTTGATTCTTCCTGCATTTTTGGCGGTGTCAATCCTTGTATCATTGATTTCTGTGGTTCTGCTGCCTGCTTATTTAAAGGATCAAATCACAATGGTTTGTGAAGTTGGTGTTCAATAGTTTTGATATATGAAATAAGAATGATAAAGAAGAAAAAAGGACAGGTTCTACCGGTACTTACAGTAACTGTCCCTTTGGGTGGAAATTTGTCTTCCTCCTTGCTTCTGTGGTTTCAGATAATCCATGAATTAGGGAATCAATCTCAGTTGTTTGTTTGAATCTCCCTCTTCCACTTTATTTGCATTTCTTTCACTTGCTCCTGCCAGTGAAAGAAATGCAAATAAAGTGGTCTTTTCAGGTCTTTTATCTTTGTTTGATGGGCTCTTAATTTTTAAAACTGAACATTTTTAATGGTTTTCAAATGTGGAACAGGGTGCAATGCTTTTCGGGAAGCGGCTGGAGGTTAACTTTTCTAAGCATCCAAACATAACTCAAGGTGCTGATACACATGAGTACAGCAACTCCAATCTCAATCGCTTCAACCGAAATGCTGCAAAGAACTACAAGTACTGCTGCTCACCAACAAAGATGATCCACCTTTCCACTCTTCCTCAGGACATCACTGAAGAGGAGATAGTGAGCCATTTGGAGGATCATGGTGCCATTGTCAACACTAAACTCTTTGAGATGAATGGGAAGAAGCAGGCCCTTGTTCTGTTTGAAACTGAGGAGCAGGCCACTGAAGCCCTCGTGTGCAAACATGCGAGTTCACTTGCTGGGTCAATAATCCGGATTTCCTTCTCCCAGCTACAATCAATTAGAGAAACCTCATAGAAGGTAATTGCAGTTATGAATAGACTTTTTAAGGACTCTTGGTAGTCAGTGATATTTAATCTGATGTATTGGTGATGTGCTGTTATGCGTTGCTTTCTCTTCTCCTGTAACAGTTCACTGCTTTGATACTGGATGGATTCTGCTTTTGGTTTTTATTATCCTCCTTTAACCTCTAATGTTTGTACCAGTTATTTATTAGGTTCATTCAATGAGGACCCTTAATTAGATTCATTGTTTGCAGCAGATAATGCGCAGTTTTGGCGAGTAGGGGTAGGGAGCATGTTAAATCCTTTTCAAGTTGAGGAATCTGTTTTGTATCATTTTTGTATATTGTTTGTACTTGAGGCTAATTGGGCCTTTTTCGGTTACGTTCTTAATCCAACGCCCAATTTGTCTGTCCTGCTCGTATGAGTTTCTTTTTGTTGTTGTTCGTCTATTTATCCCTTCATTCTTCTTCTTCCTCTTCTGCTGCTGCACCCCCTCCCCTCCCCCCCTCTTTTTTCCTCCTCTGCCAGTGCTGCTGCTGCTTCTTCTTCTCTATCCATATGTTTGGTATGATTTATTTTGCAAGAAAAAATTCAAATAAATTCTTATAAAATCATGCAATCATTTATGCATGTTTTTATTTCATTTGAAAATGAAAATTTTTTAAATTAAAATGAAATGAATTCTTTCATTCTAAATAAGAAAATTGATAAAAAAAATTAAATTGAATTGAATTTTTATGAAATTTTTTATTTAAAACAGTGTGTGTTACTAGAGGTTCTGATAAATGATAGTTTTTTAGAGGTGAGCTTATTTTGATTTTAACTGAACAATCAATTTGTTTTTTATTTCGTTTTCTTTTTGGGGTAAATTAGTGTGGCTTTGTTTACTACTTTTAAATATTTTGGTTTTCGAGTGCGTTATGATTATGAAGGGAGACAAATGACGGAACCAAAGCTAAACCTATCAAGATTATGTTGTGCTACTCGATACTCTTTGTTTGAGAGTCCTTTTACGATGTCGTGCTCGTTGCTTTTTCTAAACCCCATCCCTCTCACATGCCATAGATCTCCCTCATTTCTCAGCAGTCAGCAACGCCATCAACCCAATTTTTTCACTTCAGTTGCATAAAGATTACTAGGCAATCAATTCGTTATGTTTAATTTTGTTAGCAATGTATTTTTATTTTCTTTTTGGGTTTTAATCACAAGGATTCCTAACTCAATTAGCTAAAATTAAATCCTTCTATTTTATTTTAATTAGGACTCTTCAAACTTCACATTACTGGTATAAATTTAATACCACATTTCAAAATAATGTTGTAAGGACGATTTTTATTCAGCATATAATTTAATTTAATTACTAATATTTGTTTAATTATAAATTCAGAATATTTTTAAAAGATTTATCATTTTTATTACCAAACACATTTTTTGACAAACAAAAAACATGATAGTAGTTTACTATATTATACTAAATTAATTTGAGTTGGCTTTCAGATTAAATTTTTTACTCCAAGGTCAGTTGAACTTATAGCTGCGAAATCTGAGCCGTCCATTCCTTATCACATTTTTTCACGCTAGCTACAAAATTTACACCGGAACATTTTCCAAAAAGAAAAGAAAAATCAAACCAGTGGAGTGCGGAAATAGATAGATGGATTCAACCCTGAATCGAATATCAGCTTCAGCTGCTCCTTTTTCAGTTTACAAATTTCAAAAGCTTCATTTTCTATCTTCTTCTTCCACTAGAATTTCTGTTAAGCGACTCTTCTGTTCCAATTCCAAGCTGGAAATTAATCGTCCCCAAGACGACGCCGTTCTCGACGAGTCCGCTTTTGAGGCCCAGAGATTACGCCTTGACGCCAAGGCTAGAGAAGCCATGGCCGAGACTTCTAAGAGAGAGATGGAGGCGGATACTGAAGATGATCCCAAAGCTTGGAAATGGGTGATCCGTAAGAGAATTTGGGATTTTATGGAGGCCCGTAACTTTGCCCAGAATCCGCGACCTGTTCACCATCGTATCCCCAATTTTGTTGGCGCCTCAGCTGCTGCTAAGAATGTAACAGTAACAATAAAATCGATTTTCTGTTTTGTTTGATGTAGTGGATTTGACTTGTTAATGGGTCGGGTTATGGCAGTTGGCCGGGTTGGATGTGTTCCGGAATGCGGATTGTGTGAAGGTAAACCCTGATTCTCCTCAAAAGCAAGTCAGGTTTCTCACTCTCTCTGGTTAGTTTTTTCTTCGGTTCTTCTTCTTGTTTATTTATTTATGGAAAATTTATTATTTATTCTCCACAGTAGTAGAAACTTCTTAGTTCATCTCTTTATTTTAAGAAAATATTATCTCTTAAGTTTTTAAAATTAGTTGGTCTCTATATTTTAAAATACGTACTCTTTTTAAAAAAGTCTATCAATGAATAAAAGCTGGTTGTTTTCTTATTGTCGGTTTTTGATTGAGAAGCTGATGATCATGTATGCACAGGTGGAAAGAAACTGTTGACTCCTCAACCCCGATTGAGGACAGGGTTTTTCTCTGTTCTTGAATCCCATTTCTTGCCTCCTAATGCCATTAACGAGGCATGCACCTCTGTAGGGGTTGCCAAGTATGGAAGGCCAATTGGGTTGGATGAAAAGATCAAAGTAGATCTAATTGTCATTGGTTCAGTTGCTGTTGACCCAAATACAGGTGCTCGTCTTGGCAAAGGAGAGGTAATAGCATCTTATATTCTATTCTACACCTCTTGATCGTTGCTGCAACATATATTATAGATGGGAAATTCTTCCTCACAGCCGGATGTATACTCTAACCAATCCACAACTAATATGTTTGCAAAAATCTTGTTGAAAATCATGGTGGTTGGTTTCTGATTGCTTGGGTGTATAAACACTCTGGTTTCGGCCAAGAATTTTCCATTACAGATAGTTGTAGTTGATGGCTTAACGCCATCATGTCTGACTGTTTTCACAGTGTATCTTGATCCTTTTATATCCTGTCATGGGCTAAGGTTTCAGTCTTCAGATCATGTACGAGTCTTTGACATTTTGTCAATGTCTTAGTATTAGTTAATAAGGCTACTCATCTCCACTTTCGGAGTAAAAAATGTGGTAAAAGGTTTTATAAAGATTATGTGATGTTGAAAGAGATTTTGGGTGCAGGGATTTGCAGAACTTGAATATGGGATGCTGCGGTATATGGGGGCAATTGATGATTCAACACCAGTTGTCACCTCTGGTAAGTGCAATAGTTGTCCTGGATCCTACTTCCACCCTTCCTTTTATCTCAATACCTCAAGCAGATGCTCTTTTTCTTCTTCTTTTTCCTTTTCCTTTTTTTTTTAAAAGATTATGGAAAAAAAATATGTCAACCTAAATTCTCTCCCCCCCCCCCCAAAAAAAAAAAAAAAAAAAAAAGTCTGGAGGATTAGTAAAAGCTGCAATACCATCTCTTTATTAAGCAACATTGTGACTAGATTTCATGTTCATGCAAGTTGTCATCTTGAGCAAAATAGATATTAAGCTATTATGTTTCTTGAGATCAGTACTTCTCTTTCCAAATTATAATGGTAGGGTCATTTTGTAGTTGGAGAGAGAAGGAAATGAATGGTAATTCCTTATTGAGTGCAAACATAAAACGTAGGTGGGTATTCCATTGTATCTAATGCATATAACTCAGAGTATGAACAGTTATATTCAATTTTAATTATCATATATTATGAATATCATAATTCAACTATTTTGGTGCTTCATTCTCTCTTATTGCCGGTGCAGTGCATGATTGCCAATTAGTAGATGATATTCCAGTGGAGAAATTGTTGATCCATGATGTTCCTGTTGACATCATATGCACTCCCACCCAAGTCATATTCACCAACACAACCATCCTCAAGCCTCAAGGTTTGTGAAGCAATAAAGTTGGTAGTTTAAGCCTCTAACCATCTCCATCTTAATTTTCTTTACGAAGTGGTGTTAATGATCTCATGATTAAATTTGAATCTCTGCCTTGTGAAAGGCATTAGCTGTAGTAACTTGTGAATGGCAAAAAAGGGTATCAAGAAATTGATTTGTTATATGATGGGATGAAATAGTCTTAAATCAACTTTTTTTCTTCTTTTTCCTTTTGGGGGTGCTTCTCTTGCAGGTATCTACTGGGAGAAATTGTCTCTAGAGAAGCTTGGCCAAATTCGGATACTTAGAGAGCTTAAGAGCAGAATTGAAAGGGAGAGTGGGCAGAAACTTCCTTGTGGACCATCTGAGAAACTACCCCCTACGGCTCAGCGGAGAAGGAATTCTAGGAAATGATTTTATATGTGAGTTTTAATGCAAATAACTAGCATACAATAGATCAAACACTACATACGTATTATCACTTTTTCTTTCAAAAAAAGAAAGAGAAAGAAAGAAAGCTTCACTTCGACTTTTTTAAGTGAGATATTGCTCTTATCAATATCCTCCACGCATATGTAAATTGTATATATGAGATTTCAGGTGATGATAGCAAATTGGACTGAATTATTATATAGTTCCCTAATCCCTAGTTCATCATAATAATTAAGTTGATTTTTGCGCTTTGAAACTTGGATGAATCAGTTTTTTATTTTGTGGGTGATAAAGCCTTTTCGGCCGTGGAACTCTTGCTTGTTGGACGGTTTCCGGTGATGGTTTCGATATTGGGTAGGCAATATTTTTTCAAATTAATCATTTAAAAATATTAAAAATACATCATTCTCATAATCCCCTTTATTAGTATTAATGATTTAGGTTTTGAGCCTTAAAATGCTTAAGCGCAGATAGTTCAGAACAGCAAAAAAAGCTCAAGCATCGCCCGAAAGATGCTTGAGAGTAAATAGTTTGAAAAGTGATAAGGGCAAAAATAGTTCAGAAAGCGTTTGAGGACAAAAATATCCAGAAATTATGAAGAGTCAAAGGACTCGAAATAAAGAATTGATGCTAAAATGTACGGAGTATTATATAGAGTAAAAGAGTTCGGACGAAAAATTAAAACTAAAGAATTGAAAAAAGAGCTAAAATGCTCGTATAAATAGTTAGCGCTAAAGAATTCAGAATGATATAGAAAATCAAAGAGTTTGGACGAATGTTTAGGGTTAGAGAGCCCAATAAAATGATAAACCACTCATAAAACCAATAAACTGAAACGTTTATTAAAAGATGGGTTTAGAGACTGAAAGATGCCTCAAAGTAAAACGCTCAAAGGAAAACCTAAAAGAGCAGATTAATAAGGTCAGAATAGAAAGGAAAAGATGGAAGAGACGACTGTCAAGGTTTTAAGGTCAGTTCGGAAAGGCAATACTAGAAGGACAGAGCACTCAAATTGAACCTCTCAAAGAAAAACTATCAAGGTCAGGCTTTTCATGAAAAAGACCACTAAGATCAGATCTTCTAAAGGGATGATTATCAAGATGTAAAATTTGCTCTCTCAATTTGATTTATGTTAAGTTAACTAATTTTATTAATTGCACTTCATAAGCGTCAACCAAATGAATAAGTACATCGAATTAGCATTATAGATTCTCTTTTTCTACCGTCATAAATAACTATTGAAGAAGTGAAAGGATAACTCATTACGTATAAAAAATAGATCCTTAAGGTTATGACATGTGTACACATGAATCGAAAGTTTTTGTGCAGAAAGAATTCAAAAAAGATCCTATCTCTTTCCGTTACACAAAGAGAACCAAAGCCACTATCCTCTTCTTTGTTTTACTACCCTTAACTCTACTAAATTATCATATCTGACTTGAGTGCGGACGAATTTCTATCAGGAATTCTTTCAATAGACCTCTGACCGTCTTTTTCATCTTACAGAATTCCTGATCATCTTATTTATTTTACAGGACTCCTTCAAAATCAAGTATGAAAAACTTAATAAACCAATTAAAGATTAATGATCAAACTAGGAAATTAAATTTTTGTCTAGGAATTCTCTATCAAAATTTATTTCAGTCATCGAAAATACAAGATTTTAATGGAATAGAAAAACTAAATTGGGTTTGTTTGATGATTAAAAATTAAATAAATATATAAAAATTTAACGATTTATTTTTAAAAATAAATAATATAATTTTTGGAGAGAAGATTCGCTCTCAGGTCTCCACTTCCCAACCTCCCGAGTTATGGAATTGGCGGGAATGTTAAAGTAAACTGACAAAACGACGATAGATCAATCATTTTTACTTAAAATAAATCAAAATTCATTCAAATTCGAACCCTTATGCTTGCGTTTTTCCTTCCACCTTCTTCCTCTTCTCTCTAGCTCTCCCTCTCTCTGAACACAAATCACACTTCTCTTTTTACCTGTTCGATAAAACTCCGCCATGAACCAGTCGATTTCGACAACATCACGGCTCGGTGAATAAACTAAGTCATGGGTTCACCAGTGAACGGAGTGACCCCGAGCTCGTCGCCCAGAAGGTTTGTGCTGGGATCTACAAGGTTGTCGCCGCCAATCATCCTGATTATGCTCTCGTGCGTTGGTGTATCTGGTCCCGTATCTGGGTTTGATTAACTTGCGTCTTTGTACGTGCTGTTTATGTTGTTAACTGTATAAATTGTCGAGATTAAATGCTGTTAATTCAAGCAAGTTCCAATATTCCATGCACAATATCTTTGCGCTTCTGGAATAATTATACTTTGTCTTGTATGATTGGCTTGATTTGCTTGTTAAATTGGTTCATATTGTGGCTCAGTTGGCTGCTACAATTCGAATCTGCACAGGGATACAAAGAACTGCTTTTTAGAAATGTAAGCGTTTCGGTTTGATCGAATTTCCTTAGTTTTGTTTTGATTTTAGTGGATTGTCTTAATAAAACGTGTTCTGGCATGAATGGTAATGCAGGAATGCATAACCATGTCGATGAGAGGTCTAGACAAAAGGCTTCTCTTATTGTAGATGATGTTTATTAAGTGATCATGAAGACAATGTTCCATAATTATTTTTATTTTCTTGTTTTTCAAGCAATAAATATTGCAAATAAAATTATCTTGATCATCTACCATTTTAGGGTCAGGAGCCTAATTGTTGTTTTAGGTAAGAGGTTTGGGCTTAAGTTTACCAAATTGAATGAACTTTGATGATGACAAGAGCTTGGAAAAATTCTACCAATTTCATTGATAGAAACAAACATGTATTTATGCATACAAATTTAACAGACAATGCAAGACAGAGCACCTTATCATGCTGGAACTTGGAACTGAAAAACATAACAGCTAGTTACTAAAGATATGTTGTAACTTGTTTATTTCCTAATGACCTGGTCTTTTATTTCTGCATGTGCTTGGACTTGTTCTATGTCCTTCTGGAGTGTAGCATCCTCTGCGGCATCATCAGCAACACTGACTTTTGAATCACCACTTGTCTCATTAGAAATGTAACTGACCAAATCTTTCTTAGATCATTCTGTGACGAAAATTCAATTTTCAGTAATCAATTCTGTAAATCTTATCAATGTGGCTTCTACTTTATCAAGAGTCAGGTGACTCTTTTCTTGACCAAAATTATGCACCAGGAATGACATTCAGACTGAAATTTTTAGTTTTCTTAGATTTTGCTTGATGCGGGATGTGTATATTAGATAATTTATATTTTCCTTCTACTGGAATGCTACTCTTCTAGAAGGTGACATCATCTGTGGCAGAGATTTTGGCTATAACTACTTCGGCTTCAACACTCGTGAGAGGTCCTATCCTTTGAAGGTCGGTAAGGACATAGTGGAAAGATCAAATGTTGATGAGGGTCGATGTTGGTATCCACGAGGTTGACATTGACTCTATTGTCAAAAGTATAACACTTGATGCCTCAGCTTTGGTTCACTCATGCTACATGTTGTGAATGTATTCATAGAGAAAACATGCCAACAACATGGACATGGAAATTATGGATAAAGAAGACATAGTTGCGACTAAGAGTGCAATGGCAGCGAGAAGTCTTTTCAAATCAATTAACCTTTGTTAGCATTCAGATTAGGATAAACTTTAAACTTTCTAGTTATTATCTGATAATCGCCGGGCTTCACCACCCCGGAATGAGGCCAGGCCCAAGAGGCTAGTACCGGCCCAAAGCTCATGAAGCCTCTGGGACCGGCTACTCCCACGCCTTCAGCCCGGATGCGGGCACACAGAGTGGACCAGGTCACTCACAAGCCCAGACCCAATAAGAGGAAGCTCAACCCGGTAAAGTGACAAGAGGAAGGACAACGGGTCTAGTCATTTCGCAGTTGAGTGACAGAAGCAGGTGGCATTGTAGCAGAGAGACTGTTAGACATCACTAGCAGACAAAAGGAAAAAGAATAAAAGGAGAGGAACACCTTCCTCTCCATCTAAGCTCACACAACTACTGTAAACCCTATTCTCTAGATCTCAGAATATCAATTGGTGTCGTCTGTGGGAGCGAAAGAGATCTTTTCGTCACCGGAGTTCCGTTCTTACAATACCCACTGAGATCCAGAATGGCTAACCACAATGAAAATCACGCCGTTAACACCCCAAATGACCTGAGTTTTGCTCAAGAAGGGCAGCAGTTCTCCTTCTCTAGCCTTACAACCCCCACTAACCAACCACCAATGCTGTTTAATCCCTCACCGAGCTCTGCAGGGAATGTACCTGTAGCCACCATATCCAACCAAGACCTTCAGACCATGGCCCTTCAATTACAGAATACGGCCCACTGGTTGGGGCAGATAATGCGGCAGAGGGGTCTCAATACCCCCTTAAATGTGTCTCCCATGGCTGAAGGAATCCGTATCAGTGAACCCCAACCAACTTTCAACTACCCCATCCCTCAACAGAGCAGTAGGGGAATTGGGGAAAGAAGCAGAGGAGCCGGAGACGAAGGGGAGCCGATAGCCAGGGTTCACGGAAGAAGAGTGAGAGAACTCATTGACAACGATAAGGCAGAAAGCTATTCCGCGGACACAGCCAGAAGGACGGAGAGTGAGGAATGGAGAGAGGGATGTCGCCTAGAGAAGAGGTCGAGACAAGAGGAAGAAGATGTAGATCAGAAGCTGCAAAAGATGAGGGAACAGTTCATGGCCGAGTTGGGGGCAAAGGACCACAGTCAGACTCTTTTGCCCACCTCCTCACCTTTTTCGGGGTGGATACAACAAGAGACCATTCCTAAAAAGTTCATGATGCCCTCCATGGCGACATATGATGGGACAGGAAACCCGATGGAGAACATTCTCAACTACAAGACCTTTATGGAGTTGCAGACCCTGTCAGATGCCTTAATGTGCAAGGTATTCCCTACGACACTCACAGGACTAGCAAGGGCCTGGTTTAACAGTTTGGAGGCTGGGAATACTAAGAGTTTTGGCGACCTCGCCAACTTCTTTATCAGCTGGTTCATAGCAGGAGTACCGGCTGACAGGAACACTAGCTACCTGGAGACAGTCAGGCAAAGGAGGAATGAGTCTTTGAGGGAATATGTAGCTTGTTTCAATACGGAGGCCCTGCAGATCCCTGAGCTAGATGAAAGCCGGGCTGTGGAAGCCATGCAGAAGGGAACCACCTCTCCTGAGTTCTTTGTCTCGTTATGTAGAAAACCGCCCATCTCCTTGGCAGAACTGATGAAGAGAGCAGAAAAATACATAGCAAAATGACGCCTTAACGACCAGCAGATTTGCTAGAGAAGTTGCAGATAGAGGAAGAACCTTAGAAGAGAAGAGGTCGGACAGACCTAAAAGAAGACGCAATAAAGGACCCGAGGTATACAGACAGCCCTGGGACAGAAGAGAGCAGAGACCGCCCCTATCTCGGGTCCCCAAAGCAATAACCCCCCTTAATGCCTCCAGAGCCGAAGTGCTCGTGGCAGTTCAAGACAAGGAATTCCTTCAATGGCCCAAGCCTATGAAAGCGGAAGTAAGCCGGAGAGATCCAAACAAATATTGCCAGTACCATCGCACCCACGGCCATGACACCAATTACTGCTACCAGCTGATCAGCGAAATTGAAAGGCTGATAAAGAGGGGACACCTCCGAAACTTTATAAAAAAACCGGAAGGAGAGAGACCTCAGCAGAACCCCGCAGTGGAAAGGCCCCGAAGACTGGGAGTAGGGCCAGTGAATGATGGCTTTAGTGGAACCATTAATATGATTGTGGGAGGAACTCGAGGACGGATGAGCAGGAGGGGAAAGAAGAGAAGCCGAGACGGGGAGGGAAGCAGCAGTGAAGTCATGCAGGTGGTAGAGCATTCCCCTGTGGTCATCTCTTTCTTCCCTGAAGATGCCCATGGCATTCAAATGCCTCACAACGATGCCCTTATCATCGAGGCTGTCATCCACAACTACCGAGTTCGGAAGATCCTGGTTGATGACAAGAGCAAAGTAAACTTATTGCCGTATAGGGTCTTCCAGCAGATGGGGATACCAGAGGAGCAGATGGTGCGAGATCAATCCCCGGTAAAGGGGATCGGAGGAACTCCAGTAACCGTGGAAGGTAAGGTGAATGTGGCCTTGACTTTGGGAGAGCCACCCCTGTCTCGGACTCATTATGCCGTGTTCTTGGTAGTGAAGCTCCCACTAAGCTACAGCTGGGAAGGCCTGTGCTGTATGACTTCGAGGTGGTGACCAGCATCAGATATCTGACCATGAAATTCCCAACAGAGGCAGGGGTGGGAATAGTTTGAGGGCGTCAGGAGGAAGCAAGGGCGGTATACATGGCCACGGTGGCAGAACCGAGCTCAGTAGACGAAAGAATCAACTCAAAGGTTATGGAGGTCAGAGATGAGAAGAAAGAAGTCAGGACAGAACCTGTGGGGGAGCTGGAAACCTTCACTTTGTCTGAAGGAGAGACAGACAAAGTTTTCAGCCTCAACGCAGGCCTGACTGAAGAACAAAAGACGGCAACAATGGCTCTAATCCGAGGCTATGCCTCAAGCTTCGCTTGGAAACCATCTAACATGCCAGGAATAGACCCTGAGGTGATGACCCACAAGTTGAACGTTCTCCTCAGGGCAAAACCTATAAAGCAGAAGAAGAGAGTGGTTGGGAAAAAAAAACAGCAGGCCACCAGGGAGGAGGTGCAGAAATTAGAAGAAGCAGGGTTCATTAGGGAAGTCATGTACCCACAATGGTTAGTAAATCCTGTACTAGTGAAAAAAGCCAATGGCAAGTATAGGATGTGTATAGACTTTACGGATCTGAATCAAGCTTGTCCCAAAGATTGTTATCCCCTCCTTGCTATTAATAAAATGGTCGATTCCATGGCCGGTTTTGATTATATGTCGTCTCTGGATGCAATGTCTGGTTATCACCAAGTCCCAATGGACAGGTCAGATGAGGAAAAGACTTCGTTCATAACGGAAGATGGAACTTATTGTTATAGGGCCATGCCCTTTGGGTTGAAAAATGCAGGGGTGACATATCAGAGACTGATGAATAAAATTTTCAAGGGGCAGATAGGAAGGAATGTGGAGGTATATGTGGACGATACGGTAGTAAAGAGTCAAACCTTTCATCAGCACTTGATAGATCTGAAAGAAGTGTTTGAGGTGCTGGAGCAGTACAAAATGAGATTGAACCCGATCAAGTGCGCTTTCTTCATTAGAGTTCCTGGGGTACGATTAGTGGAAAGGGTATCGAGCCAAATCCAGAGAAGGTGGAAGCCATACTGAAAATGCCTAAGCTGACCTGCGTAAGAGACGTGCAGAGGCTCACGGGAGGGTGGTAGCACTTAACCGTTTCATGTCAAAATCAGCAGAGAGGTGCTGACCATTCTTCAAGAAGTTGAGGAAAGTTCCAGACTTTGAATGGACTGAGGATTGCCAACAAGCTTTTAAGGAGCTCAAGCAATACCTCAATTCACCCCATGTACTCAGCAACCCACTACTCTTTATCTATCTGGCAGCATCAGGACAAGCCGTAAGTGCCATATTGGTAAGTGAAGAAGGGAAAGAGCAGAAACCAGTGTTTTACGTCAGCAAGGTGCTCAAAGACGCCGAGGTCAAGTATTTGAACATAGAAAAGTTGGCATATGCCCTCTTATTAGTAGTAAGGAAGTTCAGGGTATACCTTGAAAGCCATCAAGGAGTGGTAATGACAGATCAACCTCTAAAGAAAATCCTCCATAGACCGGAGACGTCAGGACGGATGCTTGCTTGGTATGTCGAAATTGGCCCCCACTGCCTCGATTATCGACCTCGGATAGCCATCAAGGCTCAGGCCCTAGCTGACTTCATAGCAGAGTGTTTCTTCAATGAAGAACAAACAGAGCTCGGTGAAAAACCAACGGAAGCAACAGGAGAAGGGCGCAATGAGCAGCCCTCACGAAAGTTTAACTGGAGTCTGTTTGTAGATGGGGCATCCAGTGCTAAAGGTAGTGGTGTTGGAATAATGTTGAAAGGGCCAGAAGGATTCAAGGTTTGCTATGCCTTACGGCTAGAGTTCGATGCCACCAATAACATGGCGGAGTATGAAGCCCTGATAAACGGGATGCTGATAGCGATGGAGGTAGGGGCAACCGACCTTGAAATAAACAGTGACTCTCAGCTGGTGGTCAATCAAATAACGGGGGCATATCAAGCGAAGGACCCAATTATGCAAAAATACTTAGCAAAAGTAAAAGCCGTAGAAGCTGAGCTCGGTGAGCAAGGAATCATTGTGCGATATCAGAGAATAACTCGAGAAGAAAATGAGGAGGCAGATCTACTTAGTCGATTATCTAAAGAAGAGTTAGAACAACTTCCGAATGAGGTATACATACAACACCTCAGCACCCCAGCCTTTGACAAAACAGACACTATAATGCAGATCGGAGAAGGGAAAAACTGGATGACCCCATACTTGGAATATTTAGAAAAGGAAAAACTCCCTGAAGATAAAGTTGAGGCAAAGAAAATCGCAGCCCGAGCTGCCAATTACCAAGCAGTGAGGGGAACCCTGTATAGAAGGGGGAAGTCTAGCCCGTGGCTAAGGTGTGTAGGTCTAGAAGAGACAACCAGGGTCATGGAAGAGATCCATCACGGAATATGTGGAGCTCATGAAGGAGCAGGAACGTTGGCGAACAAAGTTTTCAGGCAGGGATACTGCTGGCCAACAGTTAAAAAGGAGACAGAAGAATTTGTCAGAAGATGTGACGTGTGCCAAAGGTTCGCCAACGCAATCAACGTCCTAGCCACTTCTCAATCCAGCATATCCAGCCTGTGGACGTTCTCACAGTGGGGCATAGATATCCTGGGACCTTTCTCCAAGATCACAGGACAGAAAAAGTTCGTAGTAGCTGTGGAATATTTTTCAAAGTGGCCAAAAGCTTAAGCAATCTCCATTATCACAGCAAGGAAAATGATAGACTTTGTCTGGGGCAACATCATCTGCAGATTTGGAATACCGAGGATACTTATATAAGACAACGGCAAGCAGTTTGACTACAAGACCTTTAAGGAATTCACAAGAAACATGGGCATATGGCACAAGTTCTTCTCGGTGGCCCATCCTCAAACCAACGGCCAGACGGAGGTTACAAACCGAGCTATCCTCCAGGGATTGAAAAAGCGACTGGATGGAGCAAAGAAAAACTGGGCAGATGAGCTCAATAGCATCCTGTGGGCATTCCGGACCACCCCTCGAACGCCAACGAAGGAAACACCCTTTGCATTGGCATTTGGCACTGAAGCTGTAGTCCCCATTGAGTTACGAGTCCCCACTCACCGAGTCCAGTTCAATAACGAGAACACTAATGATGACAAATTGAGGGGTAACTCAGATGTCCTAGAAGAGATTAGAGAAGAAGCTCAAGCCCGCACCGCTACTTATCAACAAAAGGCAGCTCGCTACTACAATAAAAAAGTTAGGGAAAGGAGCTTGAAGGTAGGAGATCTGGCACTAAGAAAGCTAGAAGCCACAAGAAAGAGAGCTGCAGTAGGAAAGCTAGCATCGACCTGGGAAGGCCCTTTCAGAATAATCAAAGTTGTAAAACCGGGTGTATATCGAATTGAAGACCTACAAGGAAATTTGGAACCCCATGTCTGGAATATCCAGCATTTGAAGAGGTATTTTCCTTGAATGTACAAACAGCATAAATAAACACTTGTACTCTGACAAATATGAATGGAATAAACAAGGATATTTATGTCAAGATGTTATTTTATCTTTTTGTGTCTGAATTCTCTTTAAAAGAGGAGAAAGAACAGGCATTACAGGACCTCAGTGAGGTAGGTGACCGGCCTCCCTCGACACCACAAAACCAGCTGAGATGATGAAACGACAGTAAGCATGGTTTTAAATCGCGATCGCGGCCGCGGTCGCGGATAACGGAAACAGGTCTGTAACGGCCGTAACGTAACGGTAACGGCCTGGCGCTATGCAAAATTTTCAAATTAATTTGCAAAGTTCATCAAATGATATGATATCAATAGATTTAATTCAGAACAATGTATACAAATATATAATAAACATAAATATATCAAATATATTACTATTTAGCTTAAATTAAATACCATATAGGAAATTACCAACCTCACTACCACCAAAAAGAACGTCGTGCAGGTTCTTGTTGGTCTTGACTTTGGCTCTCTGAGCTTTGATCATTAAGGTGATGCTGCTGATGTTGATAGTATTGCTGTGGATCAAAACTGAATAAAAAACCACCACCCATAATATCATTAGGATCACCATAAGTTGGCTGAGGGTATGATAAAGCTAACTCTGCTCCTGATAAGGGGTAATATGAATATGCAGGAGGATAATTTGTTGGATATGGCATCCCTCTAAATTGGCCATGGAACCCATAATTTGATGAAGTATCTTCAGATGATGAGCTACCACCAGGTCCACCACCATACATAAAATTTGGATTATACGTGCCAGCGTTGTATCCATAATTTAATGAATCAATTGACCCCTTCTCCTCATATGCAACATCCTTACCTCTTGTTTGGGATGTTTCAGCACCACCGGTACTAGAACTATGAGAGCCTCGTGATCTTTGATATGTACGCATCGGAGATGGTTCAGAAGCAATTCTAATTCCACTTTGTCTTTGACTAGGTGGATCTTGTGAACTACGACTACCACCTCCTTCAACTGTGGTTCTTCCTCCACCTTGATCACCACCACCATCATCATCATCACTACTAGAGCTGGATAAAATAAAAGAATCATCATCACCAGCAGCACCTTGTTGTCCTTGAGTTTGAGTGGCAGATTCAGACTGTGATGGAGCATTACCCGCCTCTTCACCATCTAACCATGGATTTGGTTGCCCATCAAGCAATGGAGATTCCCTTTCCTCCAACCAAGAGTTTAACGGATCATCTTCTTCAAAAATATAATCCAAATTAATTGGATCATAGCTCCTGTCTAACTCTTGTTGGCTTTTTCTTGTCACATTTTTTATTTTCAGCCTCATGTTGTAGTGCACAAAGACAAGTGCATGTAATTTTTGATACTTCAATCTGTTTCTTGTCTTTGTGTGAATGAGAGAAAATGTGCTCCAATTTCTCTCGCAGTTTGAAGCTGAAGTTGTTTGGCTCAGTACTTTAATAGCGATTTTTCTCAACTCAGGAGCACTTTCTCCATAATTAATCCACCACTCAGTTGCAAAATATTTTAAAATTTTTATTATTTTAATGAACTTAGCTATATAAAAAGGAACGAACAAAAATAATTTATACTTATTTTATAAACTTAGTACCTGGATTAGTGAACTTAATTGCCTTTTGCGCCAAAACTGTTCCAAAACTCTCTATTTTGTCCCGAAAAAGTAGGGCCTACATGTTCCAAATTCCAGTAAGTTAACTTCAAGTTCAAAAGCAACAGTTCAAGCTTCAAGCCTTCAACTACACTAACATAGTAGTAACACTTGAGAATTAGCTTGTTAGTTGTTACTTACTTGATTTAATGCTTTTCCTTGATTTACTAAATCCCCCTCTAGACGTTGAATCACATTTTTGAGAGCTAACATGATCTCATTATCATTTCCAATATCATGTGGGCCATATTGATATTGAGGATTTAGAAAATATCCTGCAAAATAAAATATGAAGATAGATAATAAGTTATCTTTTAATTTAACAACTTAATTTTCTAAACTATCAAATTATAATACAATGTTCTTACCGGCGGCATGCAAGTCATGATGCAATTGAAAATTCCATCTATGATAAATTATTCTCCAATATTCCAAATAGCTTCTAGAATTTTTTTGAATAGCCAATTTTGTTCGCTCCATTGCCTCATATATAAATCCCATTGTTGGCTTGTCATCTCCATCAACTAATCTTAAAACCTTCAGGAGAGGTTCTTGAACTTTCATTATTTGTTGTGCCCTCTCCCAAAAGTTTCTTCCTTCGCTGCCTAAGCCAAGCACAATTTTCTTGGCTTCATGCGCTGGACCACTTGTTGCTTGTCCATATTTACTCATCATCCATTGCTCCGATTCGAACATATTCCTTAGCCCCACCCTATAACGGACAATAGACTCTAAAGCAATGAAGTTTGTGGCAAATCTAGTGATGCCAGGTCGAATAATATCTCTATTGTCCGTGAATTTCTTCATATAATTGACTACCCAATTATGATTATAAATAAATTGAGTAATTACCTTGGCTTGGTCAATTATTTTTTTCACACTCTTCTTCTTTCCAATATCTTCCAAAATAAAATCAATACAATGAGCACTACAAGCAGTCCAATATAGATTAGGGAATTTCTCCATTAGTTTCTTCCCTCCTAATTTAATGGCAGCTTCGTTGTCCGTTACCACTTGGATAACTTTTTGAGGGCCTATTTCTTCCACTACTTCTTTCATAATTTTAAAATAGTATTCTCCATCTTTATGCTCCACATTGGATGCATCAACAGACTTGTGGAAAACTGTGCCTCTGTTTGAGTAAACAAGGAAATTTACTATACCCATACGTGTTGGCCCACTCCAACCATCACACATTATGGTAACTCCCCTCTCCTTCCATATTCCATGAAATGAGGCTATATATTTTTTCATCTCATTGTACTCATTTTTTAGATAAACTTCTGCAATTTCATAAGTACTAGGTGGAGATACATTAGGCCCTATTTCTGCTGCTGTTCTTAAAAGTGGCTTTGTCCACGGTGACTCAACAATACTGAAGGGAAGTCTATTATGTATAACAAAATTTTCAAATGCTTTCAACATTTTCTCCTTCTGTGTCTTCAACCATTTAGTTTTTAATTTTGGCTGCTTTTGTTGAGCTCTGCTTCTCTCTATCTCAACTTCTGTGGCAGCCAACCGAGATGCCGGTGTAGATATTTCTGCATATCTTTGTGCTTCTCTACCTCTCTCACGTGTAGTAGCAGAACGACCCAACACTTGTCTGCTACTACCACCAACATCAAATCTAGATCCAGTTCTCCTTCTAAATTCATCTTCTTCCAACTGTCTCATGCTCGCCCGTCTCGCCATTTCCATTTCGATGTCCTCCTCCTCCTCCTCCTCTTCATCATCTTCGATTCTATTTATATTCATAATTTCTTCTTCTAATTCTCTTTCTCTTTTTTCTTTATCCTTTTTAGCTAATTGGTATTCTTTCAGGACAGCGGCCATATCCTTCTTAACTTGGGAAGAAACTTTCTGACAACCTGCAATTTGACCAGGTATGTTAGCCAAGTGCAACTTCAATCTTGTTATTCCACCTGTGACTTTTCTCCCATAGAAATTACAAATCAGTTCTCCTTTTTTCCCTGTAGGTGTTGCAAACTTCCACCCAATATCTTCACTTGGTTTACCACCCCCTTGAGTAGAACCAGAACCACTTCCACGAGGCATTTTCAATACAAATATTTAATAACTGTTCATAAAAATTAAAAGATATCAAATGTCAAATACATGGAAGGCAAATATTTTTTTTCATAACTAATATTTTAATTTTAACCTAACTCCATACATTAATTTCTATTTAACACAAATTATATAAATATGAAATTTTTAATTGTTAGACTACAAGTCTTAGTCTACCACTATTAATTTAACTCAAAACTAACTCAATCAAAACAGTGCCAAAGGGTGTACTTCACATTTCTTTCCTCTTTCATAAGGCTTTCGTAATATCATACGTCATGCAAATGAACTGTAGATGACTTAGCCTTTCAAAAGCTTTCCATGTTAAATTCTATTAAATGTATGTTATGTTCCCGGAAAGAAGATATATAAACGAGAACAATAGTGGAATAAGTGTTAGGTCTTCAGCAACCTTTCTTCTTTTCCTTCTGGGAATTCTTCATGTGTACATGTGGAGTGTGATGCAATCAGATAGATGGAATTGGGATGCTCTTAGGGAAATGATCTTGAAGTATGGCACCCTTCTGGTAGCACCCGTGTCCATTGCTTCAACAAGCCAGATTCTTGGTAACAATCTATTAACTTAGTTCCTTTGAAGTATCTGCTGCCATCTAGTCCCTCTCATTTTCAGTGGTGAAGAATTTTTATGGTGAACAGACACATCCTCCATAACTTAACAGAGACTTGTCTTTGGTCTCATCCTCTTAAAAACAAGATAATCAATGAGAATGTATTTATTCTTTTCACAATCTGGTTGTTCCTAGTATTTGTTGCATGTTACAATGTCATGCATTGATCTCTCCATGTCTTATATCTCTGCAAGGCCCAAAAACTGAAATGTACTATCTGGAACACGGGTTGCTGCTGATGCAATCAAGTTTACTATTGTTACATCCGTCTCAAAGATGTAATGGAATTTCTTCATTATGTTAAGCCTTGTTTACACTTTACACATTTCTTTAAAAATCTTCATTCCATATTTATTTTGTAGTTCTGAAGACTTAAAGTCCATTTTGAGAATTATAAGAGTAGAAAAAGAGTTAAAATAATAATTCTTAATAATTATATATATATAAAATTATGAATGCATGTATGTATATTTTTTCAATTGAAACAATGGGCACAAAGTTTCAATGAAAGATATCTTCTACAGTCTGCTACTCTGCTTGTAATGATCTTGGCAGTTGGCTGTGCCATGCTGACCTTGCTCATATTTGAAGTTTTATTGTTATTATTATTATTTATTTTTGGTGAAAAAGGAAATGTTAATAGGACAAACATTGATGTCAATACTAATATGATACAAGTAGTATGCCCACTGCTTGCTGAAAAACAAAGGATGCATGTCCTGTGGCAGTTGCGAGTGCAAATTTATGGACATATGTCGGCAACAATCAACTGCAAGTTGGGATTGAGGAGATTTGGACCATGTAAAAGCAATATTCTGTAAGTGTATACCTGATCCATCATGAATCTAACTCTTCAAGAGCGTATAATGTCTATGAGTTTATAATTGCTTATGTAAATCACGGTGTGAGGAACTGGTTAGTTATGTTTTTTACAAAGATGCATGGCCATTTATTAGGGGTTCAGGATTGCAGAACTGTATGAAAAGGTTCAAATGTAATGGACATGTTCATGGTGCTTTTTGTATAAAATGACATTGTCCTTTTGTTTTCTTCTTCTGTGTATGTTTTGCTTTACTATGCATTCATGGGTTAAAAAGCCTAGATTTTAACTGCTTCACTGCTCCGTTATCCGAGATGGCCAAATGATTATATTTTTAAAGGCTTGATAATTGTGATAATGTTGATTGATGGGCCTTGGAGCATTTCCAATTAATTGAGCCTGACATAGGAGGAAGGGTGTTAAGTAACTTGGTGATTGATGTGCACTATTATCTTGCTTCCTAATAGCTTTTTCTTTAGGAATCAGTGTTCAACTTTACATTTACCATTATTACAACCTATAAACCTGTCTCTCTGTATATTCATTTCCCCCCTTGAACACTTATTTCCACAGCTTGCAGTATGCATCTTGTGACTGAACTGGTTTGCAGTTTACTTACCAGTCCTACGCATTATGAACGAAGTTGTGTATTATTGATTTCGATGACTTTTCATACCACGATGAAATGATTCACTAATACTTGATGCCCGCCAAATTTGACAAATAATTCGGAGAAAACAAGGTTACAATGTTTATACTTAAAATAGTATTTTGTATCATTTGATATTGATTTGCATGACAATGTTGCTAACTCCTAGATCAGGACAAAGCATATTAATATTATTATATTTTAATTCTAACGTGGGGAAGAGGTATATTCAAATTGAAGAAGAATGGCTGTTGCCTGTACTGGTGTGTGCAGTCCTCTGGCAACTTGTATGTCCCATTTTGTTGTTTGAAGGAATGTGCATGATTCTTTTTGGCTTTTTCCAAGCAGAGTATCCATATCTGGTTCGTTACTGTGTAGAAGCACGTTCTGGTTATTTTAATGATTGATGATTACTATCATATCTGCTGGATGAGATGGGAATGTGGGGAATTGGCTTTGATTTGATGACTAGATTAGCCAATAGATGCAACGTGCGCCGCCATTAATAAAGCTACAGTAGAATAATCACTTTCTGATAAAAATCTTCTGTAGGGCCATTCTTTAATTGTCAAAAGTGATATGGATGATGATGTGAGATTTGATTTATGATGAGTGGTAAGGAATGGTTCTACAGTTTATGGACATAAGTTGCTTCGTGGTAGTTGTAGAATGCTTGTTTGCATAACGACATAATTTGATTCCTCGAGTCTTAAGAATTTGGTGACTTTATGAACCAGATAATCTAGAGCTTATCACCTCGAAGCTTAGGTAAAAACTTGAGCTGACAAAGATTAGAAGTCTTTAGCGTCTTGAAACTTCAACTAACAACGCTTAGGCATGAATTTGCTTTCTTCACTAATGAAAATGAAGCTATTTCAGATTTTAAAATGTTTGGCCTTGAATTTTGTAGGTTCTCTTTTGGTCCATAAATCAAGGTTACCATCAACTGATGAAACCTCAACGCCATTATTCTAAAGCAACAGTGGGATTTGCAGATATGAACAACTGTGGATTGATCATAATTTTTCTGCAGATCATAGTCAACAGGAATATTGTTGGGCCAACATATAAGGTAGCTATCTTTGACCTCAACAACCAATTGTATTGTTTGATTCACAACTTTCTAAGTGATTCTTTGCTTGAAAGGTTTATCTTTAAATTCTTTTCGATATAAGCTTTCAATTTCTCATGCCACGTGTACTTCTCTAAGAGTCTACTTTTAATTCTTTGTTTTTTCTGCAGACAATTTAACAAACTACAATCTTAAAGTCATCATCCTGGATTTCATATTCACATTGTCCTTAACTAGAAGAACTCTTAGAGTCTTAGTTTGTTTCTTTTATAAATGGGCATCTTTAACTTCATCCTACAGACAATTTAAGGCAGCTCCAAGCTGAAAATGATTGAACAAGCCTCCTATGTTTTTATCCTATTCTTGTACGTAGAGAAAGGACTAATTCCACCTTAGCAAACGTGTGAATCACATTTCTACCACTCTTTTTCTTTGTGGAGAATTGGAGATATGCCATTGGTCTATCTTTTATTTGGGTCTAAGCTAAAATGAATACCCTTTATTTCTTTTTTGTTCTTTGTGTTTGGTCCAAATGCAATGCACTTAGACCAGAAAATATTGCCTTTTGGTGCAAATGAAAGGACTTGTCATGATATTGGTACAAATTGGAATGATGGGAGATTTCTTTTTAGACTGAGTAAACATAAACTCCTAATATAAATATAAGGAATTTTATGAGTTTCACTGTAATTTTATACCAAGAACCTTAAAATAATAGGCAATATCTAAAAACTGTGGATAAGATGCAAAAGGATTGCTAGATTTGGCATAACAATTAGGGTTAATTATCCTAAAGATGGCTTGGATTTATGCGGTTGATGGTGAGTTTTAAAGTTTATGGAGCTTTGAAGTTTTTGCTCAATTCACATTTAGGATTCTTGGTCAAAGATAGAAAAGTTAGGAAGCGATATTCTTCTTCAAGCTCTTTCTTCCAAATCAATCCACATTCAATTGAAAATATTTTTTAATAAAATAATTTATTTTCTATTACTTTATTTTAATTTTAAAAAATATAAAATATTAGGCTAAATTCGAGAGTACTTATTCTGGTTGATTTTAGAAAAACCATAAAAGCTCTTCTTAATTTTTTTTTTTAAATTACTTTTATAAATTGGTTCAACCACATATTTGAATGTGAATGATTTAACCATTGAAATGGGATCTGAAAGTGGGGGATTATTTAATTTTCAAGATCTCATAATTAATTGTTTTTGCTTACCAGGCCGTTTTTGAGGACCCAATTTATTTGGAACCAAATGGCCGCATCTTCAGCGTCCCACTCTCCAATTATATATACTGGTTCGTAGAATTTGAAATCGCTCAAATTTATTTAGATACATTTATTATTATATCTAAATAATTTTTTTTATTAAATAAATATTATTATTATTCTTATTTTTCTAAAAACATATTACATTTCGTAGCAGCTAATACATTTATTAATGTCTACAGCAATATTTTTAAAAAAAATCCATAATTTTGTAATTTTTCCTCTATGGTTTAAAAAACTTTTAAATATTTTTTTAAATAATAAAAAATTATTAAGATTTAAAAATCATGAAAAACTTTATTTTATAAAATCATTCCTTATTTTACTCTATTTTTCCGAAACAGGGTGTAAATGTATGGTTAAGAAAAAAGTTTGTTTTTTTTTTTCAAAAAAGTAAATCATTACGCTGGTAATTCATTGAATAAGTGTTTATTGGAGGTAGGTTTAGTTCAGCGAAAGATTTGACAAACTTCCCAATCTAATATTACGGCTTCATTTGTTTTTGTAAAAAATAATTTAATGTAAAAATTTATTATTTAAAAAATATTTGTAAGAAATAATTTCTTTTTAATTATTTAATTGCATATTAAAAGTTAATAAATTATAATAAAATTCATACCTAAAATGTCAATAAAATACACAAAACCTAGCATGATTGTTTTTAAAGAAGGAAATTATTTCCTTTAAAAATTATGTAATTTAAAAATCCCTTAATTTATTTTAATGAAAGAAAATATTTTTATTTAATTAAATTTTTAAATGCTTTTGATGCGCTTAAAATTGAATAAATCTAACCTCATTTCACACCCATTTGAAATAAAAAAAATTTTGTAAAAATTCAATTAAATTATTTTTTTTTAGAAAAGTTTCCGAAAAAAATCTATTATTTTTAATTTAAAAATATTTTATTTTAAACAAGATTAAGTTTTTGCATGATTTTATTAAAATCTATTTGAATTTTTTTATAAAATAAATTATATTAAATGAAAAGTTAATATTTTGATGGAAATCTTTAACGGTGAAATAAAATCTAATAAAACAATTTAATCTGACTGATAAAAATATATTTATAATTATAAATTATTAACAAAAATTATTAAATTTTTATTATTAAAAAATAATATTATATTCCATGAATAAAAATATAAAAATTTAATTTTCTAAAAAAAAAAAACTATTCTTCTGATGAGACAAAAGAAACATATTTTAGGTATTTGCAAAATGCTTTTTTTTTTTTTTTTGAAAAACAAAAAGGACGAGAAATAATTCTACCGTTTAAGAGCCGTCCCACGCCTAAACTGAAGCTTTCAATAGAATTATTATTATTAAAATTATTATTAAAAATCATTATCATCATATATAATAATGACAAACTAGAAGATCTAAATAAAGAATTATCATTACTGATTATATATAATAATAATAAAAAAATAAAATTTTTATTAAAAATTAAATCAAATCAAATTAATAAAATAATAATAATTTTGATCAAAATTAATAATAAATAATTATAATAATAATAATTTTTAAAATTTTCTTTATGAAAAATTATCATTGATTTCTATCACTACTTTTAACCACTGCTTTTATTTATTCAAATTATTTATTTAAATTACAGTTAACCACTACTTTTAAAAAAATAATTTTGAGACTAATTATTTTTATTTAAAATATTATAATCGTCTCTAAAATTAACAAATTTGAATATCAATAATGGTTAATTACTAAAAAAATAATCTTGAGAATTTCCTTTTGCAATAATAATTTTATATTCTGTGAGAAAATAATTTATTTATTTTTCATAGGAATCTTAATTAATTGACATCAAAGTAAATAAAGACATGAGTAAGTTAGGCTTAGCTAAGTAATAATTGATATTGCACAGGAAGTTCATGCACTTGCAACTCAACTTTGATTTGACTTGGATTTTGGATTTACCCTATTTAACTTTTATTAAACACTGTTGAAATAGTTGGTTTTTTTTTTAATTATAAAATTAAAAATAGATAGAATTTACAAGAATATTGGCACACATGATATAATTATGGTGTAGATTAATAATTTAATAATTATTATTATATTGCACTCCAAGGTTTAGTCTGGTGGAAAGTGTATCCTGTAGTCTTGAAAGGTTTAAGGTTCGACTCCCCCGATCCCCTATTTCAAAAAAAAATAATTATTATTATTATATTACTAAAGCAATTATTTAATAATAGTTTAAAAAATCTAAAAAATGAAAATACACTATTACTTATATTATATTAATTATTTTTTACTTTGTAGAAATGAAAATACACATATTTTGTATCATATATGATAATTAACAAAAATTATATATAAATAACATAAATAATAAATATATTTAACGAATATAAATAATGTGTAAAGTATTTTATAATTAATTCATTCTTTATTCATCTCATGCGTATTTTCTAACAATTTTATTATACGAGTAATTATAATTTTAAAAAAATTTAGTTTATTTTAAAAAAATAGATCTACTGAAAATATGAGCGAGATCGACTCATCTTTTTTAAACAGAAATATAACTAAAAAACTTAAAAAATTAACAATACCATGTTGGATAGATTTTTTATAGTCCGATCGAATTAAAATTCTAATACTCATATTTGTGTTTCGGCGGAATCAATTATTATTACGTTACCATATCCTTTATCAAAATATATATATATATATATATAACAGAGAAATATTAACGATCAGGCTCGACATTTTTTATTTTATTAACTAAAAAATAATAATAATTAATTATTAAAGTTAATGAGAGAAAAATAATAATTAATATAATAAATATATTTTAAGCAATAAAAAGAACAGCGTTGATATTTCTCAACATTAATGGTAATGTGCTTATCGAAATAACTGTTGTTTTTCTTATCTTTGAATGTAGAGTATTCAACTTCATTAACTTCTGGAAGAAAATTCATTCCTTCCTTGTGATACATAATTTTAATTAATATAAAAAAATTATTATAATAAAAATTTTTTAAAAAATATATTATTTTTTCTCTTATATCATTTTTATTTTTTTATTTTAAAATTATTATTTATTTTTTAAATTATAATAATATATAAATCGACTATTATAATTTTATTTTATTTTTAAATTTTTTTTAATATTTAATATATTTAATGTACATATAATTGAAAATTTAATAAAATAACTATATTTTTTAATATTATAAAAAATTTATGAGAGGAATAGAGTATAAATTAATTTTTTAAATTTTAAAAATAAATAATAAATTAACTTTTTAATTCTAAAGAATAAACAATCTTAAATTATTACTTATTACCCAATTTTTCAAGTTTATTGACTCAAAAAAATTCAACTTGTGGCTTTTTTTTTTTTTAAATTCCTAATTTGTGTGTTTTGAAAAAAAAAATATTGTGTGTTTTATGAAACAATTATTTTGCTTTTTCCTTAGACTGAAATCTTTCTGCCCATCAAAACTAAAGGGAGTCCTCACTTCTTTCAGTTTTAAATTCTATGGATGAAGATCCGGTTTAATTCTAATTTTTATTATCAAAATTTTTTATACGAATAAAATATAAAAATTAAATATCACTGATAAACTAGGCAATAAAAAATAATATTTTTTTATAATAAAAATAAATATCTCGTAAATAGATATTTCACAGTACTTAAACTTGAAATATCATTTATTTTATGGATTTTATAGAGGAGGAAAAACTTCAAAAAGATATTCATGAGTCAGGAATTTTCATACGAAATAATTAATTTTAAATTTTATAATAGATTTACATCAAATTTATCGATATTTGATAAAAATTTATGATAATTTTTTAAAATATGAATTTCGAGATGTATAATTTTTAAAAATATAGTAAGAGTTACAGATTTAATCACAAAATTTAATACGAAAATTTTTCTATTTAAAAAGTTAATTTTATATTTTAATTATTTTTTAAAATATTTTTATAATTTTATATGTTAAAGTGTTTTTAATTATAAATATCTTATATGACCTTGAGATATTACCGGTTAATGTTTAAAAAAGACAATTGACTTGCTGTATGGAATGTGACGCGCTCTCTCAAACTAAGAAGTCAATTTGGATTTGGTTTCACAAAAAAAAACAAAAAAAAAATAAAATTCCAAGCAGTTATACTAAATTTTTAGATTAAATAAAAAAATCACAAAATTCATAATTTTTCAAGCTAATCGGTCAATTTTTAAATATGTTTATTTTTTATATAAAAAAAAAAAAGGTGGAAATGCAAGTCATTGTCAAGGAAGATAAAGAGAAATGCTGCAATCTATAGGGGAAAAGGGTCTATTTGTAGGTCACTAACAAGGGCCTACCCT
This sequence comes from Manihot esculenta, assembly GCF_001659605.2. Lineage (NCBI taxonomy): Eukaryota > Viridiplantae > Streptophyta > Magnoliopsida > Malpighiales > Euphorbiaceae > Manihot > Manihot esculenta. Next base: position 8,680,543 of record NC_035178.2, read on the forward strand.
TAACCTACGCAACTCGATCCCATAGCCGCACCTACAGATAAAAACGTCCACGTGTGTAACGTAGAGTTGACCATAGTCAACGTTGACCAATATTGTGTTTTCCCTTTCGTGCACCTTTTGATTATTTATTTTTTTTCTTCTTCTCAATTCTACTTCATAAAATATTGAAAAATTATTATATAGTTTATATAGAAAATTTATTAGTGAATTTTTTTAATTTAAAAATATTTTAAAATTTTAAAAAATTTATTCTTTAATTTTAATTATTAAATATTAAATAAAAGTTTATTTATTTATTAAAGTAAACCGATTAGTGGTTGATATATATTATAATAAAAATATAGGGAAATTGACAAGTGGGTTACGTTAAAGTAAAACAATATGTAAAACTGTGTTAGATTAGATTAAGTAATTAGAGTCTAAATACAATTAATTTCAAAATTCAAATCCATATTTTAATCACCAAATTGTGATCTAATTGAATGATTCCACATTTTGTCCTAATTTATTTGTATTCGATTTTGGTCCTTTCTTTGCACACATTGCACGTCAAATTAGATACGTGTTTTGACAAAACAAATCAAATAATATATAACATGTTTTTTTAACCAGATATTAAGCACATCAAACTATAATTACTAATAATCTAAAAAATTAAATTTTTTTTCTCTTACTTTCGCCTTTTCCTCTTCCTTACACCTAACTTCTCATTTCCCCTTCCCCATAAAAGACAATCTGCGTCAATTGACTAGCGATGAAGAAAATATTGTTGTCCAGACCTCCACAAATATTCTGATCGTCATTTATGATTTCTGTATAGTGGGAATATTTCTCACATACAATCCAATCAATTTTCAGAATATGTAGACATTTTTGACAGATTTATGGCAGCAATTCTCGGACAGTTATTGCGTTAAAGGATTTTGTTCCTAGTTACAAGCCGAACATTTTATTTTTAATGAAAACAAAAACTCTTAGTTCTCGCATGAAATTCTTTCGTAATTTTTTACATTTTGATGGTTGCTTCTTAGTCAATAAACAATGATTGGAAGAAGGCCTTTCATTAATGTGGAAGAATCATAGGTTTATTTCTGTGGTTGGCTTTTTTTCAAATTTTATTGATTCGGTTGTTTCGGAAGATAATGTTTAATGGAGATTTACTAGTTATTATGGGTTCTGGAATCGCAACGACGACGTCAGTCTCGGAACCTTATTCGAATTTTATTTCGTAGAAACTCTCTTCTGTGATTTTGTTCGGGAGACTTTAATGATTTATGCTCGAAAGATGAGAAAAAATGAGGAGTATCTTTGCCCAATTATCTTATGCAGAGGTTTAGACAAGCACTTGAGGGGTATTTTTGTCTAATTATCTTATACAGAGGTTTGATTTTGAATGATTGTAAAACTTTGTTAGACTCTAGAACTGATATTTCTGTTAGATAGATTTGTCGTAGTACTACTCTAACTACTCATAGTTTAGTTAGAGAATCTATTAGGTATAATCGTCTCTCTATTTGAAATGATATCCCTCTTTATTTAATAGAATTTTATTAATACAATCAGTAAATTTGCTTTCAAAAAAAAATTAAACATATTGAACTAAATTTGATTTAATAATTAAATATTTATTACTCGTGTGAAATATTTAGGTCTACACATTAAATTTTATTAAAAAAATTTATATAAAGGTGAAATTAAATATTAAAATTTTATTAGATAATAATTTATATAAAATGTATAAAATTAATTTTTAATTTTTAAAATTATAATAAAAATATTTAATTTAATTCAATTCGATATTTATTTTACTTATTAATTATTAGTTTTCGTTTCGATTTCAATTCTCCTTAAATTCATTTATCAAATTGTAGATTTTGTTAAATTGATAATACCTTTTTTGCTATAATCATTTCATTGAAAATTTTAAAAGTTAAGTTAAAATTTATTTTCTTAAATATAAATACAATTTAATTTTAATTATCGAGTTTGATATTTTACTTTTATAAAATATAATTAACTATATTTTTATTATATATAGAAAATATATATGCAAATATTTAATAATACCATTTTTTTCACAAAATTATAGTAAAATTTATAATAATACATTCAATTTATAGCTTTATTTTTGTTATTAAATTGCTTAACATATAATGATAATTAATTATTTGTATAAAACCATTTAAGTATATAATTTTATATATTCATGATTTACAACAATTATTTCATAATAATAAATATTTTATAACTTTATGCTTGAATTTTAAATGTGAATTTAGTATATACTTAAAAATAAATTTAATTTAATTAAACTAAAGTTCTTTAAAACCATATATTATTAAGAAAAAGAGTTAATAAAAAAAAACTCTATTTTTTTTTTTTTGCAATTGTATTTTATTTTTTATTATTTTTTAATTAAATTTTACACTTTTATACTTATTTTAATTACACTCTAATGTTAAATTTTCTAAAACTACCAAAATCACTATGACATTTGACATGTCATTATTACAACAATGGAATTTAAAATACAATCGGATATAAATTAAAAGATCATGATTTAATTAGTAAATTTTTAAATTTTAGTTATAATTATAATTTTTTTTTAAATTAAAATTTTTTATTTTTTCCTCTTAAAATTAAAATTTATAATATTAAAAGAATAATTTATATTAAAATTAAATTTTAAAAATTTACTAATTAAAATTTAATTTTTTAACTTGTAACTAATTGATGAGTAGAGTCATGTCACAGTATATTTCGTTAATTTTTTATAAAATAAATTTAATATTATAATATAATTAGAACAAATATAAAATTTAAATTTAATTATCGAATCATAAAAAATAGAGTATATTTAAAAAATAATAGAACTTTTTTACTATTAACTCTAAAAGAAATTATAACCTCTAAATTAATTTTAATAGATTTATTATTTAATTTTTGAATATTAACATTATTAATAAATTTTATTTTTAAAAATTTATTAAAACGTTATTATTTTTTTATTTATTAGTGAAATAATTTTTTTTTATCGTAATTTTTACTAAAAGTAGATAAAAAAATAAAAAAAAATTTAAATCTAATTTTACTTTTAAATAAAAAATTTTAATTATTATTATTAAAAATCAAATTTTATATTTTTAAAAATCTATTAAAAAAAGGAAATATTTGGAATAAGAGAAAAAATCAAAATTAAAATTAAAAAAAGAAAAAGAAAAAGAAGCTGGAGGACGAAAAAGAAAAAAAAAAGATTTTTTTAATTATATTTTTAATGAAAAAAATAAATGAAAAAATTATTTTATTTAAAAAAATTTAATAAATTTTTATAAATATAACAACTAATTTATTAATAACAATATTTAAAAATTAAATAATAAATTTCACTTTCAATTTTCATCTTTCCATTCATCACCGCCTCTATAATTAATGAATTAGAATCCAAATTGTTTCGCACTCCTTGAGTAAGTCAAAGGCTTCATTTCTTCGGAAAAAAAAAAAAGTCAAAACCTCTATTTAGTTTATGAAAAAGACATTCTGATTTTTGCAGAATTCGTGAAAATTAGCTAACGATAATTATTTTTCTATTTAAAAATCTATTTTTATAGGTTTTGAAAATCTTATTATTTACATAGAATTTTGCTAATACAATTTGTTTTTATACTGTAATTAAATAATAAAAATAAATTAAATTCTTAAAAATATTTTTCATAAAACCCTAAATTAATTCTAATAATTTAAAAATTAATATTCATATAACTACATTCTTTATGTAGTTTTATCCATTCTCAATTTGTATATGACTCTGCACAGCTGGAAGTTGTGCACGAATTCTTCACAATCACGTCACCATTATTTTAACCTAGGAGTAGTTTTGGTTCTTACCTAAGTGAAAGGAAACTCAAAACAGAGTAAACCAATACAATTTTGTTCCAGCTTTTAGTTTTTTGATAAAATATTTAGAGATTGGACAAGTGGATTATAAAATTTATTTTTTTTATTTTTAATTAAATACTATTTAAATAAATATAAATAACAGAGTTAGAGTGCAGAGTAATTTTTTAGAGAGTCGAAGCTCTGTTCATTTGATGCATAAAATCTTCTGTTTCTTTCTAGTACAACTACAAATCAGCCAATTATCTGATAGCCCATTTGCTAATTATGGGCTAATCATCCTTTTTTTAAGAAAAAATTTCGAGCCCAAAATGCAAAAGCAGAAGAAGAAGCAGCAGCAGAGCCTGTCGGTTGAAGATGTTTCAGTCCAAGATGAATTCTTTCTCTCTGTAATCGGTCAATAATTCTGGTGTGAACGTATGCGTGTCAAACTTTTAATTTTTTTTTATTAAAAAGAAGGGAAATTCCCTTTTTTTCTCATTTAAATAAAATAAATAAACTTTATTTTGCATCTCAACCCTCCCCACCAAAAAAAAAAAAAACCTTGAGATCTTATCATGAAGAAAGTGTTCTTCTTGGTGCTTCTTCAAGTGATCGCTATTTTAATATCGGCTGATCAAGTTTGAATTCTCCATTATTTCCTTATAACTTCGATTCAAGAAGGTATTCCTGTAATCCTAATTTTCTTAGGAAACAAAAGGAGAAGAGAAAGTAAAAGAAAATAACAGGGAAAATCCTCTCTCTCTCTCCCTTTTTCTCTCTGATTATATGTGTTTGTTGATTTCGAAGGTGGCGAACCAGAGAGGCTCAGGCGAGTACTTCAGGTACCCTGCTATTGCAGACAGTGGCGATGATGACCAAGAAGAGAGACACCCACAAATTATAACCTCAGAATCGATGTTAAATCAGCCAGTTCATGTCACACAATCGCTAGCTGCGTTTCCTGGTCATGGCAGTACGGGGGAGATGTCTGCAATGGTTTCAGCTCTTACTCGTGTGGTTTCCGGCCAAGGAGCTGGTGACTGGGGATATGGAACTGGTTTCGGCGGTGCAATAACATCTAGTTATGGTGGTTTTGGTTCTCCAGCTGGTGTTTATTCATCATCATCTTCTTCTTCTTTATCACCTCCTTTTTCTGCTTATTCGTCTACTTCTGGTTCTGGTTCTGGTTTCTGGATTGGACAAAAGAGAGGACGTGAAGAAGAAGGTGCAGTTCAGTTGATTGAATCTGAGCCAAGGGTTTATAGAGGGTTTGGTGATTTCACAAGTTCTCATGGAGATTCTTCTTCTTCTGGTGCAACTCGTGAGTTTCTTTCCATTGAATCTGCCATTCTTTTTCTAATATGTTTTCACTTGTCGGATACAAACATCATATATTGCATGTAATAAAAATTTTATTCTCATCTTTATAATCAAAAGCTTGAATTTGTCAGCTTCATGAAATCATCAGACATCTGGAAAGTATCAATACAACAGTTCATTACACTACAGAATTTAAATATATATATATATATATATATATATATATATATATATAGATTTTCTCTATTTTCTTTGTTCATAATCAATCTTTTATACCATTTACAGTAACAGAAGAGCCAGCTGCTTCAATTATAGTTCCCACCGCCACCGCTCCCGCTGCACCACCGACATCATCAACTGAAACGGTATCTTATGAAGAAACCGGCGAGCGGAGAAGAAGATACAGAGGAGTTAGACAAAGGCCGTGGGGTAAATGGGCGGCTGAAATACGTGATCCGCATAAAGCAGCAAGAGTCTGGCTTGGCACATTCGAAACAGCGGAGGCCGCCGCCAGAGCTTACGACGAAGCTGCTTTAAGATTTAGAGGAAATAGAGCTAAACTAAACTTCCCTGAAAATGTCAGAGTGTTGCCACCTCCAATGCAAAATGTTCCTATTTCCCAAATCCCCATTGGTCTTCCACAGCCATCTCAATTACTGCCATTATCGTCTCAACCACCACAAGAGCCGCAGCAGCCGACGACACTTCCGCCACAATTCTTTTTGTCTCAGGCTGATACGATGAGAGATTACTGGGAGTACTCTCAGCTGTTACAGAGCACTGGTGACTTGCATGGATTTCAACCCTCGAGTTTGATGGAGCAAATGTTTTATAATCAGCAATTGGCTTCTCTACAATCAACTGTTTTGCCGTCGTCTTCTCGATCTTCATCGGCTTCATTATCTTCATCCATTTCAGCTCCTCCTTTTGCAACATCTTCTTCAGGGTCATTGTCATCATCTTCTTCATCCTCTGCTTCATTTCCTCTGATTCTGGCTGGTCAACAATTGGGTTATTTCCGGCCCCCACGAAATCAAAATCCGCCCACTGGTTCTGATTTGCCGGTGCCGCCATGGTCAGATTCTACTGACCACCCTTCCTCTACTGGTTAAAGTTGATTCCACATTTTTTTAGTTATTATTTTGTTCTTATCTACTTTCGAAATTTTAAAATATGTTTCAGTCATTATTTTTTTTCTTTTTCCTACAAATCGCTCAGATTAAAATTCAAAGAAAGATAAAAATCCATTTTAATTATAATATCGTTATTATTTTATAAATATTGTTGATTTTATAGTTTAAGCAATGAACATTTTGAACATTTTACGATTTATATCCTAATTGTTTCTTCCCTTTGCTGGATTTTTCCGATTTTATTCGGTTTATTATAAATTTAAAATATAAATAAATAAATTTTTTATAATAAATAAAAAATATATTAGTTAAAAAGATCTTCATAAAATTAAATTTAATAATTAAATAATTATTTTTCCCTATTGCATCACGGCTGCTATTATTTAATGAGTCTAATCTATGGGCAATCCACCACATTTGATTTATTGGAAAATTGAAGTGAGTTGCATGTGAGAATGAAGTTCTTTCTGGTGGCTGAATTGAATTTTATTTAATTTTCAATTGTTGGAAGTGAAATTTTGGTGGATTAGTCAAACATAAAGAATTTTGGAAACCAAACTTTTGATTTCTTTAAAGAGAAGAAATTTAATTAGTTTTTACTGTTAGATTTAAATCGAAAAAATTAATTAAAATGAATTAATTTAAATTTTTATTTTTATTTTTTATTTATTTTAATTTGATTTAATTTTTATTTAAAAAATTAAAAATTTATAAATTTGCATGTTTAAATTTCAGTCAAAATTATTTATAAAAGAAATAGAGACAAAGAGCTGCTTTCAAGGACATGATGTCCTAATATTCACCACATCATATTTGATTAAATCGTTTGAAATATTGAAGTTCTTAGGTCACTTTCAATCCCTTGATGATAATTTCAAGGAGAATAATTCTTGGTTTGATTTGGGGAATTTAAAATTAAAAAAGTTATTTTTAATTATACAGAGTTTCACCAAATAATTAATCAATAATAATTTAAATTTTAAATTAAATAAAATACTTATTTTAATCAATTGAATAAAACTATTATCAGTTCGTTTAATTTAATTTAGATAGCTAAATTAAAATAATTGAATTGAATTTTAATTTTATAAAATTATTATTTTCCTTAATGTGATTAAGCCTTATAAAAATTGAAAATAGGACCATTTTCTATGAAGAATAATTGAAGTTAGAAAACAGATACCTTATCGTTTTAATTTATTTAAAAAAATTATTATTTAATTCCTTATTAGAAATTTATTAGTTAATTTTTTTATTTTAGAAAATATATTAAAATATATATAATATTTAAAAAAATTTATTAACTAATATTAAATTTAAACTAAACTCTGAAAAAATAATTCAAACAAAACACGTGTCTCAAATTTTTATAAAAAATAAGTTATTTTTATTTTAAATTAATATAAAATTTAATAAATCTCGTCACCACTATACTGAAACACGACATATTTACAGAATCAAAATTGATAAAAAATTTTAATATTATATTAAATTTATATTAATCTTAACTTATCTCAAAAAATTAATTTAAATTTAACAATTAATTCATCTATAAATTTTAATCCATTAAATATTATAAAAAAATTTAAAATATATTTAATATAAATGAATTAATTAGTAGAATTTTATAAATTTAAAGAGATAATTAATAATTTATTTTTAAATTACAGTAAAATATTTTAAATTAATTAATAAATTTTTTAGAATGTTATAGATATATTAATATATTTTTTAAAATTAATAAATAATTCATTTATTTACACTTTAATTAAAAAATTAAACTCCATCAATTTCGTCAGTCATCTCCCACTGTTTTCTTTCTTATTTTGTTCGCCGAGTAAAATTTCAAAAGTCATTGTTCTAAAGCGTTAATAATTTTCAAAACTGAAAAAATAAATGAGAAAAGTTCAATTTTTTATAATTTATTCCAATTTAAATTCAATATTTCACGGTGAATTACTTTCACAATATTACCATTTCGGATTCACTGGTTATATAAAACATATGTCCCATCTAAAGCGACAGGTGTCAGTAAGCTATTGGTGTGCCGGAAACAATAATGAATCACAAAAAACGTGCAATATGTTTGAAGACGCTGAAACCTTTCAACTTGTGAACAATCGTTTGGTACCGACCAAATAGAAAATAAAAGAAAAAGAAAAGAAATGCGATTGTTCTGTCGATGTTGTCTCCTTATTACATTGTAATATTACTAATAAGGAACCTTCTTTAAGCTTTTTGGCCCTTTTGGTCATTGAAATAAGACCCCTCCTTTGCTTTCGACATGTCTCTCAAACATTCTTTTCATTCCTTCTACACTTCTTTTCTTTTTGAATAGCAAGCAAATGCATTGCATGATTACATAATGCAGTGAAAAATTATAAAACCGACTGAAAAATCTCTATAGATAAAATCAGTGATAAAATTTTATTAATATAACAGCCAATTAACTGAAATATATATACTCAATTTTTACGTTATTTTACATTTTAATTTAGGTATTTAAATTTTTAATAAATTAATTTGATATTTATATTTAAATATAATTTTAATTAATTTTTTAAAAATAAATATGAGAGTTTAAATAGCATATTAAATATAATATTATTTTTAAATACAAACTAATTTTTTTCCGTTGTATCCGAATTCTGTTGCACCACGAGACGCTGTCTGCGAATCGAATTGTTTGGGAATGCAACCTTAATCGGACGGAAAATTCCATCCAAAACTAAATACGGGCGATAAACCGATAGCGAATAAATACCGTGATTCGGCATTCAAGAGCACAGTGTGGCAGTTAATAATTTGAGAAATCAATTAATAAGGTGATATTTTAGATTTTTTATAGTATTTAAAATTAATAAAAATAATTAGTAGACTTTTTAAAATATTAATCACATTTTAATATAATTTTTAAAATTTTATAATTAACTAATAAATTTTTTCATATCATAAATACTAAATATTAATTTTTTTAAATAAAAATCCCTTCCACTCTTTAAATTCTTAAATTTTTGTCATCTACTTTCTTACACTCCTTTTGATCCATCAAGTGTTTATTTATTTATAAAAATTAAATTTAAAATTATTTTCTTTAATTTTAGAGATTAAAACGTTAAATTTAAAATTTTGAGAAGTAAATATGTTATTAGATTATATTTAAAAGATAAAATTTTTATTAAAATTTTTATTATATTTATTGAATTTAAAATTTTAATTTATTAAAATTTTTATTTATTTATAAATATTAAATTTAAAATTTAAAATATATTATTTTAATTTATAAATGAGATTTTATTAATTGAAATAACACCTACAAATTTATTAGAATTAAATTTAAAAATTAAAGTATTGAGTTTTAAAAAAAAATAATTTAGTTATTTTTTTATTATTAACTGTATTTTTTATAAAAAAATTTTAATTTTAACAAAATTAAAATAATAAAATTTAAAAATAAAAAAATAAATTTATTAATTACACTATAAATAAATAAAAAAATTTCCTATAAAAAGTTTAAGATTCTATTCTTTGAATTTTTTTGTATTTAAAACTACTTACTTTAGATTATAGTTCACGTCTCAGCGAAAGCATACAATGACATCATGTGTCTCTTGTATGAATGTCTAAATGGATGAGTTCTGAACACGTGGACGAACACGTCAGATGGCAAAATTTTAAAATTATATTTTTTTGTCAGGAAATTATATTATTTATTTATACGAAAGATGTGCACGGATTATTGATTAACAAAAGAAAATTTATAATTTATAATATACAAATTTGATTTTTATTTGTATGTATTATAATTATAATTTATAAATATATTATTAATTCTAAATTAAAAATAATTTAGGTATAATTTTTATAATGATTTTGAAACTGGATTAAAAACCTTAATAAATAAATATGATATAATTCCAATTTTTAAGTAAAAAAAATTAAAAAATGGCACACTTTTAATTCAGAGGATGTAAAAAAAAAAGTGGTCGGCCCATGAATGCCACGTGCAAAAGAGTCAGATTTGAAAGTGACGTAATAAGAAAATAAGATAGAAGAGAAGATAGCACATGGGCATGCGTGCAAGAGAGGAGTAGACGTGCACCGCTTGTTAACCATTGATGCTTTGGTTTCTGGAAACTTTTTATCAATCCTGGCCATTTTTAATTACTTTTTGTTTAAAATTATCTGTTACTTGAAAAAAAAATTATAAATTTACTTTTTTATTAAAACAAAATTTTTACTTTCAAATTTTAAAAACTTAATTACAATAATTATTTTTATGTTTTTTTTAAGAAAATGAGAATATAAAAACTTAAATTTCCACCGATCAAATAAGCAATATATCTTAATTATTAAATTAAATCAAATAATATTTGATGAAAAATATTTTTATATTTTTTAATATTTAAAATAAAAATTATATATAATAACTCATAAAAAATTATTAAATAATTTAAATTAACTATTTTAAATAAAATAACAACATAAATTAAAAAATTATTTGAATTCGTTTAAATTAAACTCTTTCGATTGGTATTAAATCTATCCGAATTAAAAAATTATAGAGAGTTCGTGGATGATAAAAGGTCTATCCGTATAAGACGAGATAAAGCCGCTCAAAATATTAATAAATTACAATATTTAATGATTCGATCTTAATTTAATAATTATATTTAATTCAGTTATTTCGAGCACATTACAAAAATTTAGTAGGAAATATTGTGACATTTTATGTCGATAAAATATAAAAAATCAAAATTTATATAATAGTTAGAGTAAAATTATTAAATAAGTTAGATTAATATTTTAAATTAAGTTATATTAGGCTGGAGTGTTTTATTATTTTATTTTTAAATTAAAATTAAATAATAAAAAATAAATTATATTTTTAAATATTTTACATATAAAAAAAACAAATCATTAGGTTAAAAAATGCCAACTGTAGTATGTTTAATCCGACGTGTGGTTGTTTACCTAACTATTTTGGGATGTGTGGTGTATTTTCCTTGTAATTTTACATCTATAATTAAATTATTCACCGTAATTATATGGATATTTTAACATTAAAACTTACTATAATCGTAAATATTATTGATTTAAAAAGAATTATTAAATAGCATCGTTAAAAGAGATGATAAAGATGAAGTGTGATGTACCAGACATTAGATATGTATCAAATCCAACAGCATTCACAAGCAAACTGTTGAAGGGTTTGGTTTATGTCCTGTTAACACAGGACATGAAATTGAAGTCAGTAGCTTATAGGGGAGAAAAACATGGCACTAAAATGCAAAAGTTAGGTTAACCATAGAGTATCTTATAACATACATTAATTTTTTATGTGTTTGAGAATTTTCTGATGATCAAGATTTGATTTCTCTCTATTTTTAAATTTTTTTTATAAAAAATAATAACCGTCGGATAGGGGTGAGCAGTATTCGGTTCAAACTGAAAAAACCGATCGAACCGAATCGATTTGAAAATTTAGTTCGGTTTTTTATACATTTCGGTTCGGTTTAGTTTTTAATTTTAGAAATTTCGGTTATTTCGATTCGGTTCTAATCAGAAAAAACAGAAAAAACCGAATCGAACCGATTAGTGATAATAATATATTTTTTCAATAATATAGAGAAATTAAATCATATTAAGATTAAAATATTTTAATTAAATTTTAAAATATTAAAAATAAAGTGTAAAAAATAAAAAATTATTAAAAATCGAAATAGATTAAACCGAATCGAACCGAATCAGACCGGTTCGATTTGATTCAGTTTCTGACCAAAATCGGTTCGGTTTGGTTTTTATAAACACTAAAAATTTGATTTTCGGTTTATTCGGTTCGGTTCGGTTTTGAACCGAACCGACCGAATGCTCACCCCTACCGTCGGACTTTTTACATTTTGAGGTGAGATCGGACCTTAGAGAAAAGTACAGACCCAAAGTCTATCAAGCGATTTTCGAGCAAACCAGTTAAACGTTGCAGGCTTTAACTCGGCGTTGTGAAGCAAGTCGGATCAGTCATACGTGCGGGCCTAACAGAAGATAGTCTAGTTTGGTGACATGATAGGGAGTAAGAGAGTAGGTCTAGTTCCTTTGCAGCCCTACTAGCATGTGTGCAGAGAGAAATTAAATAGCCGCTTGACATAAAGGGGTATGTTAGTATCTCTGTACGTACAAATCTGAGTGACAGAAACAGATGATACTGTAGTAAGATGACGGTTATGCGTTATTAGAGGATAAAAAAAATGAGAATAAAGGAGAGAGACGTGATACTCCCTGACTAAATTTACACATATAGGATCTCAAAGTATCGTAAAATATGTATGCAAGTTCAATAATGAGGAATAATTAGTGTTTTAGTTAACCAGAACACTAAAGATACATTAGGTCAAAGTTGCCATTTGTTTGTAATGGAAATGACTGAAACCAAACTTTCTCTTGATTGATTATGGAAGACTAGTAAAGTAAGGGCACCAAAAGACTTGTTGGTTGCGGCTGCTGCCTTCTTGAAAAAGCATGGTCCCTAACTCTATGTATAGTTAGGTGCATGCCTTGTTTTAGGGATAATGGAGATTAGGGTCAAAGCCTGTGGTGATTAAAGTCTTCATTTGTTGACACAATTTTCAATCTGTTAGAAGAACATATTTTGGATGTTGGGTCTGGGGGAGTTGCATTAATTCGTTTTTAAATAATTAGATCGCTTAAATTGTAATAAAATATTTTTTAATTCGATTAAATTATCATTTATTTTACGTAATTACTTTAATTTTAATAATTATTTTATATTAATTTATCACTAATAAATGTAGGTTACCATTTCAAAAAGAAATTAAAGTGATTGTATTGTAACAAACAAATGAAAAAGGAAGGGAGAAACAACAAACTGAAAATGATTGGTGTACATCCAGTATCAGTCCCATCTGAATTTTGTTCTTCCTAGGCATCAAATTCAGTTCATTTACGGGAGGACATTTTTTAGAAGGGAAAATTATTTTTTAATTCCTGAGATTTAACATAATTAACACTTCTGTTTCTCTATTTTGGCGACCCAACACTTAAGTCCCTCACTTTATTTTCTGTCCAAATTCATAGTCCTTCCGTCCAAAATAGCTGTTTAGGACACGTGAATTGACAAAATTAACCCTCACTAAATCCAAACCCAAATGCCTCTTCTTCTTCTTCTCCTTCTTCTTCTCCTTCTTCTTCCTACCCTTTTCTGCAACTTCTTCTTCTTCTTTCTCCTTCTTCTTCTTCTTCTTCTTCTTCTTCTTCCTACCCTCCTTTCTGCAACTTCTTCTTCTTCTTCCTACCCTTTTTGCAACTTCTTTTTTTTCTTCTTCTTCTTTCTTCTTCTTCTTCTTCTTCTTTCTTCTTCTTCTTCTTCTTCTTCTTCAACCGGAGAAAACATGAAAGAGAAAGAAAAAAAGAAATTTCACATTAAGAGAAGGGTATTTCTGGAAAAAATTATCCCCTCTCACTTTTGACTCTTTGACCAAATGGTTTAAATGGACGAAATGACTATGAATTTGGACGGAAGAGAAAGTAAGGAACTTAAGTGTTGGGTCGTCAAAATAGAGGGACAGAAGTGTTAATTACGTTAAACCTCAGGGACTAAGAAGTAATTTTCCCTTTTTAGAAACATATTTTCTTCATTTTCCAGACATATTTAAGGTATAAAATAAGGTTATTTGTATGAAATATTCAAAAAAATTTTATTATTTTATAATTTAAGTTTAAAAATTTTAAAAATTAATAAAATTATCTAAAATTAATTTAAATAGGAGAAAGTATCTTTTTAAATAATGTGGTAAAATGATGTAAATTATTTTATTATATTTATATGCTATATAGATAAATTTAAAATTTTTGAGTGTAATTATATCAATTTTTAAAATTTTAAATTAAATTATAAAATAATTAAAAATTTTAAATTTTTTACTAATAATATTTATCTAATGAATATAATAAAATATTTCACATTATCACATCAATAAAACATATTTTTATCGATTTAAATTTTAAACTTATATATAACTACAATAAAATATATAATTTTAAATAATTTATTAATTTTTTTAAATTTTAAATTAAATCACAAAGCGAAAAAATTTAAAATTTTCATATGATACCTTTAAATAATTTTCATATGATATTTTAAAATATGTTAATTGTTATATTTATTATCTTTATTTGGTGATCCATTTATAATGCTTTACCGATTTTGATTAATTTAGTCGAAAGAGTTGAAATGCAAATTCTATTTATCTGATTTATCAATATGTATTTGAGACTTTAGAAAATATATTTTTTCGATATTATTTTACTCGACTGATTTGGTTTATTGGCCTTTGTGCATATAAACCTATCTCTATTGGTTTTTCCATTTTTCTTTTATGGTGGAAAACTATATCATTATGTTTCATAAGGGATACTGATAGATCTTTATTTCTTTTCTTTTCTTCAAAAGTTGTTTTTTTTTTAAGTATAATTATGCCTTAACAATATTAATATGATACATTTTATAAAGAAAAAAAATAATTTTAATCATACAACAAATTAATATTGAATTTGAGTTTAATAAAAATATAATTATTTAAATTTTGATTTAAATTTAAATTATTTTTAACATATATAATTAATTTAAAAAATTTAGAATATGTTTTAAAAAATGTAAATGTTAAATAATATTGATAAATAATAAAATTATATGAATAAAAGAATACTATTTTGGATGCATCTTAATCTGTAGATAGTTTAAAGATGGAGAGGATGAATTCAAGCAAGGTTGGCAAATATCCAGTATCCGTCCCATCTCATAATATGCAAGAGACCAAATTCCTTTCTTTTTCTTCTTTTTTTTCATTTAATTGACTTGATCTATGTCTAATAGTTGTTTTTTTTTTTTTTTTTTTTTTTTATCAAAGATGAAGAAAAATATAATGAGATAAAAGATCAATACATCCAGAAAAAGACCCAAAGCCTACAAAATAAAGCCTCTAAAAGGTGTCTAAGATCCATAGAACAAACTAACCAAAAAAGCATCTAAACCCTAAAATCCGATCCAACTTATCTAGATCGGGTCTATATTCATCTGTGTAAGAGAAATTTTATCTAGATCGGATCTATATTTATATGTATAAGATGATAATGTAGTCTGTATAAAATTTTTTATACATTTAAATTATAGATCCGTGTAAACTCGATCCAAGTAAGTATTTAATTAAAAAAATACATAATGGAGGGAGAAATGATGATCATGATCATGTTAATTAATTAATTAAAGTCCTGATGGAGTTTCAGTTTCATCTTCTACAATTTCAACAGAAGCATATGCAACAGAATAATATTTCTTCCAATCACCAATTGTAGCAGAAATTAATCCACCGTCAACCTTAGCTCTAGCCAAACCATTCTCACAGAACTGAACATTATCAAGAGAATAATGAACGTCCAAGCTCGCAGTGCCACCTTCAAGCCCATCTAGGTTAAGCATCCCCACTGTTTCATTAAAATGCGCAGCACAATCCTTGAAAGCTTCCACAGATGCAGGATATTTTGCTTGGCTCGCAAGCCTGTTAAAGAAATTTCTTTTAACAATAGATTGCTTTCTTGCGACTGCCAGGGCAAAATTCGCGACGGTCCTGATGTTTGTTGCTGATAATATTTGGGGCTTGGAGTTCATCAGTGCCATGCAGAATCCCATGTCATTACTTTGCTTGCAAATTTCTGTCAGTAACTTGTTTGGATGTCGTGAAACTTGGAGTGTTGCCTCAGCTTTGGAAGGCAAATAGAGGGAGAGAGACGAGAAAATTATTGCAGAGATTATTAGGAAGCTGTGAGGACCCATTACTCTATGAATTGGAATTGCTGGTTTAGAATTTGATGTTGGGATTTAGATGATTTGGTTTCTTGAAAAATTGATGATGGTTTAGATTTGGGAATGAGGGTTTTGTAGGGTAATTGAGAAGCCTAATTTTGGTGGGTTTGTTGTAGTTTTTGTTCATTGTCATGAGATTAAAAGGCTGGCTTTCCTTTTTAAATTCTTAGACTCAAACTAAAATTTAAATTGAATTGTCATTGTGCTGGTATCAGCCATTAATTTTTTGCTTTATGGTGTAAATGGTTAAGATTGTTCTTTTTTCTAAAGGAATGTTTGTTTAGTTCAATTACTTTTCTTTTCGATAAAATATTAATAAGGATATATAATATATCGTACACAATTGAGATTTAAAGGGTTTAAATTTGACTCGTTAAAATTTTTCGAATTTTACTCATTTTAAAATCTTGCGGAATATTAATAATTTTAAGTTTAATTTATTTAGCAAGATGAATTAATACTTTAAGTTTGATTTGTTTAGCAAGATGAACCAATGTTTTATAGTGTCTAATATTTTATGAAGAGTGATTTTTATTTAATAACTATAAAAGTTTTACTTTAAAAATAATATATCTGAAACTAAATAATTTTAATTAAATAAATACATATAGGATTATAAGTTGGTTCAAATTTATTAAAAATAAACTCTTAAATTTTAATAATCTAAATATCTATAAGTTCTAAAAGAGTAATGAAATTGTGTAGGCTGATTTTTAGAAAATTCAAATTTAACTCAAAAATTTATACAGATTTTGAGTTATTCTCCTGGGACATTGAGGTCGGTCTACTTAAGGAGCATGTTTACCAGCTAAGCCGCGAACACACTCATAAATTTGAAAAGGAGCTGAATATTGTAGAGTTTAAACTCGATTCGTTCAATGAACGAGCTTAAAAATTAAAATTGAGTTTAAATTATTTAGAAATTAAATCGAATCCAATTGAATTTTTATGAAGCCAAAATTTTGAATCGCTCATATATATCTCAATTCATTTATATTCCTAAATTAAATTTTATTCGTATCAAATCGGTTCATTAAAAAATAATATTTATTTTAAGTTTATTTATCAAAATCAATAAAAATTAATTAATAATTTTAATTTTAAAAATATTTATAATAATTTATTTAAAATATAATTTAAATTCTCATAATTTTTTATATATTAATATAAAATAACTTAAAAATTAGTAAAGATACATATAAATAACTTAAAAACAGAGTGAAGAAGCGACTTGCAGCTGTTGATTGATCCATTGTTTTTGGCAGCGCAAGATTTGTTGTTGTTATTAAATCTGTTATTGATGGGTTGTGGGGATCTGATTTCAGAGGTTGCATGCATTTGATGAGGTCTTTGCTTACATTGCATACATCAGACAATAATTCTTCTGTCGTAGGTTTCTTTATCGGTCTTGACTGACGTGAAACACAAATACTGCATGGAGTCTCTACAGTATAGAGAATTATAAATAATTATATTTTTCACTTTTATGTACTAAGTGAGATTTCAAGAAAGATATCAAAATTAGAATTTTGAGATATTATATTATAATTTTATAGCGTATGGATTGTAAAAAAATAATAATTAAATAATCGTAATGATTTCAATTCACTCAATTTTATTAGCAAAGTGTGTGGATGAACGTGATACTGGGCTCTATTCTTTTGTTTTTTAGTTTCTTTTGTAGAGCAAAGAAGTTGAGGGATCAGGTAGATAGAAGAAAATGATTAACATGCAATTTCCAATTTTGATTCCTGCAACTAGACAAACAAGTTACAGAAAATGAGATGATTTAAAAGTTGAGTGTTAATAGATTTTTCACTGAAATTGAGGGGTGAATTATTTCAAAAATCCAAAATTTAATATTCCTTTGCAAGTTAATTTAGAATTTTGCCACAATGATTTAGTTCCCTAAAAGATTAAAAAAAGAAAATTATACCCAAAAGTACAAGTTTCTCATCATTTTCAAAATATAAAAACAGAAGGCACCATCAAATGTTCTATACTTAGGATTATAAATGGAAGACAAACACTGAACCTCATTTGCCCTTGCACCCTACAAACAAGACAAATAACTCATCTTTTCACTTTTATTTCAAAAATACTTTATGGACAAAATATTTAATAAGATATTTTTTTATTGTTTAATTTTAAGTTAAAAATAAAACATATTAATAAATTTATATAAAAATATTTTAATAAACATTTGAAAAAATGTGAAAAATAGCCTTTTTTTCTTTAATCATAATTATATTTTCAATTAAGTAAATTTTCTGAATATTCAGAAAATATAAAAAATATTTTCATAAAAAATATTTTTTTTAAAGAGAGAGTCTAAATAAATCAATAATATTATTACTTGATAATGGATGATGATTTTTTTTTTCCAAAAGAAAAAATTGCATTAAGTACATCGACTCGTTTTCTCCAGACAGCCAAAGAAAGTCGTACACATAATACAATATTACAACCAAAGCCCAGACCAAGGCTAAAGTGGTGCTTAGCAGGGGAAAATCAAGCCCCTAGATATACAGCAATCAGCTACCAGCTAGCTGAATTTGCAATGCAAAGTGAACTTACAACTAATTCAAAACAAAAGAAAAGGGAACAAATCTGAACCAAAAAAAAAAACAAAACAAATAAATAAATAAAAATCCACAATCCAAAACTTCAAAATTCATTATGTTGAATTCGTTTTCAACTACTATCTGCAATAATGTCGATAGAAAAGAAGCTTTCCCCGGAGACTGAATTATGTCCTGTTACTGATTGTGATGCCAACATAGGTAAATAAATAAAAAGAGGAGGGAGCAAGAGGGAAACACTGCAGAGAGAGTTCACCACACAGAAATGGATGAACTGTTTTCAAGTCTTGAAAGTAATTATTTACACAAAGAATAAAGCCAGCACTACAGATTCAATCCAATCCAAGGTAATAGACGTTCAAGAATTTAGAGGACCCAAAAAAGAAAAGAAAAAAAAAAACAGTACCCTCTTTTATCTTAAACAATTACAAACACATTCCTATTGACTGCACTCCACCACCCGATAACATAAGCCCTCATGCCTACACTGGGAACTGATTTTTTTGGCTCCCATGATCAGATAATTGTAAGTTTCTAATCATTAGCAACTTCAAAATTAGGAAGGAGAGCATCCAAACAAATAACAATCACCCATGTAGATGCCATGCTAATATCAGCAGATTAAAAAACTACCTATCATCATTGGCGCGGTTCCTTAGCTGTGACGTAGCTTCTGCTTTCAGTGACATTAGAGTTGGCAAGGACCTCTGGTGCAATTTCCCAGCTCCCACTTCTTCTTCCCCAACTGGAATGTCTAGTGTCTGACCGAATTGTGGGAGCTCGATGATCTGAACTGTGAACTGAATCCACCTCTGAGATATTATGAGGAGGCCCATTGCTTCCCCTGCTTCGTATGTCCTCGTCAATTTCTTCAATATTACGACGTTGGGAGATTTTCAATAGATCTTCACCTATCTCGAGATCATCCTCAACTTTTGGACGTGGATCCCCACCTATCTCTTCTGGTTCTGCTTCCCTAGTACTGGGCAAAGTAGGCCTCGGTACCTCCTCTTGAACAAATGCCCGAAAGTTGTTTTTTGAGGGCTTGACCTCTGTGCAAAATACTTCTAGAAAATTATGAACACAACCCAGGTTGTACACATTGATTCTGTTGTCAGCTCTGTACCGGAAATTTTCATATGTAGTCTGGATAGGAAGAAATACAAACAGTTTAATCCATGTAGAGGATGCACAAAATGGCATCGATACAGAACAAAAAGGACCAGATTTAAGGATCATGAAATCATAAGCAATCCTAGTCACTTCAATGAATTCCTGGGTACTTTCACTTTGTATTCCTTTCAGGAATAGAATACATTTTTACTCCATTAGAATGTAGACATACCTCCGATGGTCACACAAATTTATGATTCTTCAAATAGTTCAGTACTTTGTCCAACTTAAAATAAGAAAAAAAATTCAAAATATAATGAGCCTGACAATCAGCTGCTATTGCTCATAAAAATGCATATTGTCCATTTAAAACTTCAACTGATTGTGCAGGTCTGACATTAATAAACCACTGAGAATGTGAATGTCTTCAATTTAAAGTTGCAAAGCTTTTTCAATTATACTGATTGTTGACCTCATAATCCAAAATGAAAAGTTAGATACCACAAAGATAGTAAGATATAGACCAGAGTCCATAAACAAGATCTTGGCTGATTAAACTCATCACAATCAGATCAACCCCTTAATTACCAATCCAAACAAGAGAAATAAACTGACCTGGTTTGTGCCTATGAGGTACAAATGGAAGCCAGTAAGTCCACCAACAAACCAGAGGGAGATGAAACAATAGGCCATTAATATGACAGATGCTGGTGATTCTTTCATGGCCCTCCAGACTGTGCTTTGGTAATTATCCATTAGAATTTTGATGTACACAGCTGACATTGCAAATACATAGATGCAAAGAAGAGTTGCTGAAGAAACAAACATGAAGAAGAAACGGTAGTTGCGCTGCAGAATATAAACAGAATCAGATTTAAAACACCACCACATTGATGGATCAGAGTATTCACAATGTAAACTCAGAATGTAAAAAATGAATGCAACATAAGGAAAATAACTTCCATGAGAAAAGCATACCAAACCAATGCACTGTCCCACCCAAGGGCAATGATGATCAAATCGTTCCACACAGTTGTTACAAATAGAACAATGGGAGCAACGGGGAGGGCGATAAAGCATGCATGTATCACAATACTTTACTCGAACAGGAATGCCATTAACCATAACTTCCTTTGTCCGAGGGAACTGGAGGCTTGGTGTTTGTCTTCCCCCAGCCTCAACTGACACAGAAGAATCATTGCGGAACACTTCCTCTGGGGGATGTGAATTTCGGGGGACAATACCAGGGTCCCGGGCTGATGTGAGAAAAAGAAGAACCAACACCTGTCAAAATCAATCAAGAAACTTATGTAAAACAACCAGTGTCAATTATAAAGGAACTCATCTATATTCGCTACTGTCCACAAGGATTCTACTATAAATAAGAACATTCAGGAATAGCAACCAATGAACCTTCATCCAAGAAGACATACTTCTTTATGCAACTCACTTGAAGAGAAATGTTAGCTGCAGTCACTTTTTTAATGGACTGTCCATCACTCTCCATTTTATTAGTTGAAGTACATAATAAATAGAGATTAAATAAGGAGAGAGAAAATAACAATTAATATAATAAATATTTTTCAACCAATGGGATAGGTTGGACAGTCATTTAAAAAAGTGATTGCAGCAAGCAGTCCTCCTCACTTGAAATATAAACCAGTCATAAAAATGAAAAAAACTATCAAAAATCAGTAGCAAAGGCCTTGAGCACATCCAAGTATACATAATAATTACTTGCAAAAACTCAAGATGACCATACAATTCAGACTACCATTTTTAGGTAGTTAAAATTTGGGTAAATACATATAAAACATTATTTAAAATTCCAAAAGAACAACACTGTTTTCTAATCATGAAATCAAAATCAATTGAATTCACCTGATCAGATTGCCTGAACTATTGCCTGAACTACAAATGTCATTTCAAATTGTCAAATAATTTAAATTATT
The DNA here is from genome assembly GCF_001659605.2 of Manihot esculenta. Classification (NCBI taxonomy): domain Eukaryota; kingdom Viridiplantae; phylum Streptophyta; class Magnoliopsida; order Malpighiales; family Euphorbiaceae; genus Manihot; species Manihot esculenta. Next base: position 8,702,396 of record NC_035178.2, read on the forward strand.
ATATCAAAATACTATAAAATATAAAAATAATTAAATACTATAAAATATACAAATAATTAAAATCTTCAAAAACATCTGTCTACAAGCCCAGTACATTATTTTTGTATGGCTAAAATATTCAATTTCGTCTCTACACTTATTAGGGTTCAATTTAACCTATTATCAACTTTTTGTTTTTTCCAAATTAGCTAAGAAATTTCAATTTAAGCTCAATTTAGCCAAATAATCAAAATTGCTACGTTGAATTTCTTGATCTAGCCCAATCAAGAAACTCAATTTCTTAATTTTTGGGCTAGATTAAGCTTATATTGAAACTTCAAAGATAATTTGAAAAAAAAAAAGGTTGAAAACTGGCTAATATGAACATCCCAATGTATACGGGTGGAATTGACCATTAACGCCATCTTTTTTTGTTTACCAAATCCAAAATAGAGTCTTCATAGTAAAATCATAACCTTTTAAAGTCAAATAACACCATTAGTATTAACCGTACTAAAGTAACCTTCAACCTGTAAAAGTTTCTATGAATAATAATTTAAGGTGTCATAGAATAGTAACAATTTGAGGTGAAAAATGATACTAGAATCTTAATATGTGACAGATAAAAAAAAATGAAAACTGCAAAAGCTGAATGTTTACGCTTGAATAATTTAGTTTTGGATTCAATTTACAATTTGGAGACTTAGTGACAACGAAGAACTCATTGTTTGAATACAGTATACAGGGGGAAAACTGATGAATAGATTCTTCCACGGTTCTAGAAGTGTTTATTCGTCCCCATAAATTATCTTACGACTAATGTTAATTGGATGATTTATGGGCAGTTGGCACTTCTCATCACAAATCATAGTCTATTAGCCTTCATAGAACTCCTAACAAGCCAAGTACAAATAAAAGATGCATGCCCCCTTGTTGTGCTTCCAACTTGGGGCCAAGAAATGGATGCATCAGTTCCTTAACTTATAAAAAACTATACACAAAAAATTAACAAAGAAAGAAAGAAAGAACGAATAGAAGGCATACTGCAAAGATCAGCATACAGTGTCAAAAATTTTGTGGAGATGTTAAAGTTATTGGACACTGAAATAGAGGCATCCTATCAGGCTGCCATCCTATCCACACATATGCATGCTCAGGCACATCAAGTTCCTATAAAATCCTAGTCTCCTACTAAGGATTAGCGGTCAAGCATCATGTAATTAAGAAAACTTACATAGATAGTAAAGACAATTGCTACCACCATTATCGCATATCCAGCATTGTATGGTGAAAATTCATGGCGAAGGTGCCTCGCAACAAATACACAAAAGATTACAACTGGAACAATTATCAGCAACAACGTGATAATCAGTGAACGAGCATCAGGTCCAAATATCAACCTCCCACCAAGGATGAACTTCTGTAACGGATGGATAAAAGAGACTTTCAGATGCAGTAAATCTAGAATAATGAATCTGATTGGTCAAAGAAACAACAAAGATTTTGTTTTATGCTTCTGAAGAGCTGCTCTTCTTATTCCTTTTCTTCTATTTTTTTAGGGAAGAGGGCTAATGCGAGGGAGGGGATTGAAACATGGAGCACATCATCAATTGGAACTATAAAGTCATTAGACAATTCATGCCAGAGTCACTTTTATAGTATTATGGATGTAAAGTATTATGAATGTAATTGGCATGCTGCAGAAGTTAAGGGTTTTATGCAAAGCACTGTAGCACACTCCATTTCATTCCACATCTTACAAGTCACAAGCAAAAGAAATTTCTCCAATGACATGTAGTAAACATGAAGCCAAGTTTTTTCTAGAAAAAACTATCTCACAAAAGTTACACTTCACCGCAAAATCGAAAATAACTGGCAATTCCGTAAAAGGAAGAATAACTAAATACCTACTACCACAAACATAAGTCAGGAATGGAGAAATTCATTAGTAAAAATAAAGCAAAAGCCAAATTCCTTTCAGTCATTGTCACTACTGCATCATTTTGAAACCAGTGAGGATCTCTGATGATCATTCATGTATAAAAACATGCTCTTCCAGTCTTGTATAACTATAAGCAAGGAATTTAATTACTTCTTAGCTATTTAGAGGCATCTTCCCCATGTTCAGCCTGTATTCAAGGCATAATACAAATTCCAATAGGAGCATGTGTCGGTGGGTGGGTGTGGGTGGGTGTTTGCACATGCGTGCATAATGTTGTGATTTGATTCAAGGGACAGGACAGGACAATCCCTCTTCATCCTTTAATTCGAGCACCAATTGGACAGAGGAAAAAAGTTCCAGGCCCAACCCTTCCTTTTTCTGTCCCCAACTTCTTTCACGGGAGAAGCTACCCCAGTCCCAAGGACAAAAGTGATAAATTCTAATGTATAAATGTCCCAATGAAAAAAAATTTATATATATATATATATATACACACACACATATATCACAATTGAAATTTTTTAACCTATTTAATACTATTATGTTTATTTGTTTCATTCATACTTTACATATTAATAATTTTATCCCACATCAACTGAACAAGCAAAACTTAATTCCTCTAGATCCTACCTTACCATATTACTGCACATGGCACACACACAAAAAAATGATCAATATACCCACTGCTCATCAAAAATATCAAGGAGCCGTATTCCAAATAGACCAAGAAAGAGAGTAGTCAAAACATGTGAGATTCACTACTTTTAAATATAGAAGACCAACATTTCAATAGTGGCTCGCTAAGTTTTCTTATCCACGGCAAATAATTGGTGTTCATGATATTGAAAACCATGGACTTGTCACTAGATAAAGCCCTCAAGTCCTCAACTTCCAATAAGACAGTGGTTACAGAATACAGTTAGGCAAACAAAACAGACATACAAGGAAGTCAAAGTGTATCTTCAACATGACATATATGAAAGACAAAAAGTGTTAAGAATGTCAAGTAGCCAATCTTCATTACGTCATCATTATGAATTCTAGAATTAGGAAATTCCAAGAGAATGAATTACCAGAAAGAATAAGAAAACTTGTAATAGCTACCTCATTGTCATCCAAATGTTTAATATCCATTAGCAAAAATACAACTTAGCTATGCAATGAAGATTTAAAGAAAAACAAAAAACAAAATAATCAAAAGGACGCTATCCTTTTAAGGACCCCTCCCTGCTAATTTCAACGTGCTAATTCTGATTTTGGCTTTTAGGCAGTCATCCAAATGTTTAATATCCATTAGCAAAAATACAACTTAGCTATGCAATGAAGATTTAAAGAAAAACAAAAAAACAAAATAATCAAAAGGACGCTATCCTTTTAAGGACCCCTCCCTGCTAATTTCAACGTGCTAATTCTGATTTTGGCTTTTGGGCAGAAGCAACCGGTAACGACTGAATTGTGTTTTTAAGTGAGCTACCTTCTTTAGTTGGAATTCCATATTGTGGACTCACATTGAGAGACTAAGAGATGAAATTGATTACTGCAAAGATGACATTAAAGAACTACATAATAAAATCAATTACCATAAGGATCAGTTAGTTTATATATGTCATCAGATAGATAACAAAGGTCGTGATTGTGCGTTATGTTGTTACTTACATAATCAATATAGATAAATTTTACTAGATAAGGAAAGAAAACATCGAGATATCCAACAAATTTTACAAGTTAAAGGAAGGGAGTTGGAAGAATACAATTAAGAACTTGAAGATGAACAACAAAAGCAATTTGAAGTTCAAGACGAACAAAAAGATGAATTTGAAGATCAACTTGAATATGAAAGGGAAGAAATACAGATAGAACCATCAGAACTTTGATTGTTGAGCATTTATATTTGGAAGATTGTTCTAGGAACACATGTTGAAAATTTTCTTCTAGAGAAAGAAGCTGAAGTTGATGAGGAAAAGCTTGAAAAATCCATTCTAGAAAACAAAGAAAATCAAGCCACAGAAATTTCAATTGAGAAGAAGGAAAAATCAAGTCATGGAGATGACAAGGAAATTGAAAATTTTTCAATTTGCATTGTTCCCAGTGATTTGAAGAGTATCAACTTATTGTCATTGATTTTCTATGTTTATATATTTCACAGGATGCAAGAAAGTGTGAAGCTCTTCATTTCAATCTCATTACTACCATCAAAGAAGATAAAGTTCTTTGCTCCCCAATCCAATTATTCATTATTCCACACTATAAAACTTAAGGTCAAGTCTTCTTCAACCAGGGGAGAATCATGCAGTACAGGACGAAAACTAAATTTAAACAGTAAATTCATTGTAGAACTAGAATGTTAGAAATCTATTATTTAGGAACTGTGTTACTATACTTAGAAATTCTATTGTATTTAGTATCATGTTTCTAACTTTTGTTTATTGGTTTAGCATTTTAATGTTTTGAAATTCCTAATCCTAACAGGGATTGCTAGTATACAAATATCTTCACAATTTGGCAATTTTTCTTTGAGCAAATTATTACAATTATTATTGAGAATTAAATAAAATTTTGAGAATTTGTTTTTCTCCCGTTTGTATCTTGCAGATTTATTTCTCTTGACATCTCTGGTTTTGTCTTGTTCTACATCACTTAGTTTATTGTGAACAATAAGCAAAGATTTCAAAATATTTTCCAGGAAGAATAGCCAGCTATACAAGCACAATCTATTTTCTTAAAAACACCATACACAAAAATAAAAGTGTGCAAGGAGACAATTGCCTCAAACACTTAAACATACCCTTCAACTTGTTACACCAGACAGAAAATTCCAAAATACACACATCCTAAAAGCTCTCGCATTCTTTCAACAAACCCTAAGTGCCCATCTAAACTAGCTCAATGTCATTATAAATTAATAATGATAATAACAACAACAACAGAAAAACAAGCCTTTTTAACCTTTCAAATGTCAGTATGATATATGTGTACATGTAAAGAAGACAGGCTATAATTCTGTGAAGTTCCAGAAAGAAGAGTATAAAGAAAATACAATTGGTTGCAAAAAGCAAATAAAATTGGTTAGCATCTTCTCTCTTCTCCAATGCTTTATAGGCAATAATATTTCATGTACATATGGAGGACATGTCCCAAATGGGAAAAAAATATATTGTCTTACATTTTCATGTTTCCTATCATTCTCCTGCACTCAGGAGTAAGAGCACACTATTTTCTCTATATTGCAATACATCTTTATCGTTGATAACTGTATCCTATCTAATAAATGGCTTCCCTCAAAGGGTCCCTAAGCCTTCATAATGTAACATGTCTTAGAGCAGAAGAAACAGCTGCTTTGTCAAATATAATAAGTGCTCGGAGTCTAAAAAAAAGTAGTAATGGTAAAAATGTGTCTGTGTGCTCACATAAAAAAAAAATTAATAAAATAGAAAAACAGCAACAACTGATATGCCAGTGATAATAGCACCAGGAAACCTATCAATATAATAGTTAACTTTTTTTTTCTTTATACTACATGCATACATGCATACTATATACATAAAAACATACATATATATATATATAGAGATACCAACCCAAGATTACAAGTTACACTCTTTTAGATACAAAAAAGTGAAGCACAAGTACTAAACCGAACAATAATAAGCACAAAACATTACAATGCCATCTCATACGTTTTCTAAAAGCAACATATAAGGGTCTTGAGAACTATTTTGCACAAATTTTGCACATCAAAAGTACAAATCAAAGTCACACGATTTCACCACCCATTGCTCCATTCAGTTATTAACTCGTCCACTGGTCCCAAAAACCCGAGACCTCAGTTTGATTGCTTAATAAATGGAAAGATTAGCACGAATAAAATAGAAGTATTCAGCTGTAAAACTAATACAGCAATATACCAAGTGTTCCAAATACCCACACCCCAACTTTCCCTATAGTTTTTCCTCGTATTTCTCAGCAACCAAACAGGGAACGACTAACACAGTGGAATACATGGCAAATTTCAACCCTCAGAAAGAAAAGGAGAGTGAGATATAATGTACAAACTCAAATTTGGCTCAGCCAAACAAAACCCACAAATTGCAGAGTAAGTAAAGCAAATCTAAACCAATACCCATATGCTAAAAGCCAACCATTGACAAAGATTCAAAACCCGAAATACAAAAACCAATCAGAGCATATAAAAGGCCCTCACATTACTTCCTTTCCACACTTCATAAACGCGCTTCGCCATGACAGTAACTCTCACGCGCCGCCCCCTTCTTTATCTTCCACTTACTACGCAGGCACGGAGTCGAAGATTTCAAACTTGGTGTTCCCCCTGTTCATTTCATTTCAATTCAATTTCATTCAAAAAAACCCAAACCCGAAAAATAATAAATCAGTGGCCAGGTGAAATCACAGAAGGTGATTGATAGAGTAATTATGGGGGTTTGGGCCTGGGTTTTTGGGGATTTTACAGAAATTATTACACCCTCACTCAATGAGAGAGAGACAGAGAGAGACGATCTGCGAGATGGCGGTTTGTGGGTTTTGGAATTTTGGGACTAGTGTGAGCGTTTGTGATTGTGTGAGCGAGAGATGGAATGTTTTCTCTTTTTTTTTTTTTTATAAAAAATTTCTTTTTTTTTCAAAAATGGACCTCTTCGTCTTCTATATGGTAAAGGGAGGCTGCTGTTGAACATTCAAATAATAAAAATAAATAAATAAATAAACAAATATATATATTGTTATTAATCTTTTAATTGTAACCTTATAATATTTATTTTTAGATATTTTGTCATAACAGTTATTTCTATTATTAAAGTAAATATTGATAAAGAAAATATACTTTAATTTTAGAAAAATATTTAAAACACCAAATTGAAGAAAACTAACTATTATTAAAACATTAACCCTTCATTTGAAAATAATAATTTTATAATAATTTAATTTAATTAATTTTTATTTCAAATAAAAAAATTATTATTTTTTAATTTAAAATTTTTTATCATGTATAAATTAAAATTATAAAAAGATTTTGATAATTTAAATTATTTTATTGTAAAATCATTCATACTAAATAAGTGATGAATATAACAATTTTTTACTCTTACTCTCACAGTAAAATTAAGAGCAAAAATAGAATTATAGAAATAATTACTCAATAAATTTCATAAAAACAAATTTACTTTAACTTTTATAATTTAAGAAAATTGAATCAATATAATTAAATTATTAAATTTTAGTAAGAAAGTGGAGATGTATGAATTCAAACCTTGCTTTACTAGATTAACTATACTAGATTAACTATACTTTTAGCCGTTAAAACATGTTAAACTGGTTATTGAATTAATAAAATTTCATCAAATACAGAGGGATATCATTCTAAAAAAGAGACGATTATACCTAATACAGACGATTATTTTTAAGAGAGACAGATGATTATACCTAATAAATTCTCTAGCTAAAATATGAACACGACAAACCTATTTAATAAAAATATTAGTTTTAGAATCAAATAAAAATTTATAATAATATTTATATATTATTTTATATATTTATTTTTAAATTATTATAATTTAAATATATAAAATAATAATTTATAATAATCATTTTAAATTCGGTAATTCTTTCACAAATAAATAGAAAAGTTAGTAGTGCTATCTATTATATTTTTTAAATAAATTTATTTTATTAAAAAATATTATTCAACGAACAGGCACGAATTAATATATAAAATAGCTAAAGTTGAATCCATTATCAGAAAAGAGCTCAAGAAAATTTTCAAGAAAGATGTTGGACGAGCTGCTGGCTTGCTTCGTCTCCACTTCCATGACTGCTTCGTTCAGGTGATGACTGTAATATTTATCTTTTAATATTCTTTTTGTTTCTCTCTCTCGCCAATCGCCGTCGTATATTTACTTGAATTATTTCTGTGCAAGAGAGAGAAAAAAACTTTAAACTCTTATTTTAAAAAGAAAATAACGTTACAGGCAGGATCTAGAAGCATCCTGCTTTCTTATGTAGCTGACAAGTACACGTGCACATCTTGTGCCAATCACAGCCCTATTACAATGGAAAGAACATAAAAGAAACGACACAGTTTCAATCAATATATGCATACACGCTCAATAACTAAAACGATGCAGTTTCAACACCCCTCCTCAAGTTGAAGCTGGTAAAGGCAGTAAATTCAACTTGCCAGTAAGACTGTCATTGCGAGATGCAGGCAATGCTTTCATAAAGATGTCTGCCAATTGTTCTTGAGTGGGGAGATGACTAGGTAGAATAAAGCCTTGTTGGAGTTGGTCCCAGACGAGATGGCAATCTATTTCAATATGCTTCGTGTGCTCATGAAATATTGGGTTAGCTGCAATGTGCATTGCTGCCTTACTGTCACAATGCAGTGGAATGGGCAGCTGGATGGCAACCTGCAAGTCCTGTAAAACATAGCTAATCCAAAGCAACTCATAGACAGTGTTAGCCATTGCACGATATTCAGCCTCAGCTGAAAACTTAGAAACAGTGGTTTGTTTCTTCGTCTTCCAAGATATGAGGCAAGGACCCAAGTATATGCAATATCCAAATAGAGACTTCCTTGAATAAGTACAGGCAGCCCAATCAGAGTCACAATAGGCATTCAAGCATAAATCATTGCTCACAGGGTAATGAAGCCCCTGATAAAGGGTGCCGTTGAGATAACGAAGCACATGTAGAGCAGCCTCCCAATGAGGCTTTCAGGGCATGCTCATAAATTGACTTAAGTGTTGCATGGCATAGCATATATCAGGCCTTGTAAAATTAATATAAAGAAGCCTCCCAAGGAGCCTTCGGTGCATGTCAGGCTCATCAAGAATTTCTCCTGAATCAGAAGTTAAATGTAACCCTTGAGGTAGAGGACAAGAGACTGGTTTACAATAAAACATCCCAGCATCCTTTAACACATCCGAAATGTATTTAGTTTGGCTGAGAATAGTTTCTTGAGAAGATCTAGCAATCTCTAGCCCCAAAAAATATTTCATAGGTCCCAAATCTTTGATAGTGAACTTTGAGTCTAATGCAAGCTTGCATTTATCTATAGCATCAATAGAGTTTCCAGTCAAAATGACATCATCAACATACACAAGTAGAATCAGAATCAAATTGCCAGTGTGTTGTGTAAAGAGGAAGTGGTCATGAGGAGATTGAACAAAGCCTAAATTTTTTAGAAAATTAGTAAACTCAATGTTCCATTGCCTGAAGACTTGTTTAAGTCCATATAAGGACCTTTTAAGCAAGCAAACTTGCCCTGGTTGGGCTTTGTGATAGCCCTGAGGTGGTGTCATGTACACCTCTTCATTTAGATACCCATGAAGGAAGGCATTGTTAATATCCAATTGAAATATTGGCCACTGTTTAAAGGTGGCCATAACGATGAGAATTCTTACTGTGGTAAGCTTTGCTACAGGTGAAAACATGTCTTTATAGTCCAGCCCTTCTATTTGATTGTAGCCTTTGGCTACCAATCGGGCTTTATACCTTTCTACGTCTCCATTGGGTTTAAGTTTAACTTTGTAAACCCATTTGCATCCTATTGCCTTTTTATTCTTAGGCAAAGTGGTGAGTATCCAAGTATTATTGGTTTCCAAGGCCTGAAGCTCTTGCTTCATGGCCTCAATCCAATGGGCATCTCTGGATGCTTGAGAATATGTGCAAGGTTCATAAACCTTATTGACATTGCAAATATAAGACTTATGTGATGGATGAAAGGACATAGAAGATGTGTACAAAGAATTCACATAGTCCTACATCCAAACAGGAGTCTGTCTGTGTCTTTGAGTCCTTCTAACAAAGGGACTTTTTTGAAGACCATCATCGGTATGACTAGATCTATAAGGAATATGATTTGGAGAATCACATTCAATCACAGGTATAGGAACCACAGAATCCTCTATTTCACTTGACCCTTGGAAGGGAAAGATATTTTCATGGAAAATTACATCCCTACTGATAAAAAAAGATTTATCAGCAATGTTATACAACTTATACGCTTTATGAGTGTTGGCATACCCCATCATTATGGCTTTAATGGCTCTCTCTTGAAATTTATCTTTATGTGTACCCACGGTAGTTGCATAGCACAAGCATCCAAATTTTCTCAAGTGAGAATAGTTAGGTAAGGTGCCATATAATCTTTCATAAGGGTTGTCCAATTAAAACCCTCCATAGGCATTCTGTTAATTAAGTAGGTGGCAGTTAAGATGCATTCTGCCCAGAATTGGGTAGGTACTTAGGATTGCATTTTCAAGACTCTAGCAGTGTCAAGTATGTGTCTGTGTTTTCTTTCCACAACTCCATTCTGCTGGGGAGTGTATGGGCAGGATTTATGGTGTATAATTCCCTTACTAGCAAGAAAGAGTTATAAGCATGACTTAAAAATTCCCTTCCATTATCAGTTCTAATGGTCTTAATGGTAGTGTTGAATTGATTCTCTACCATATGAATAAAGTGTTCAATAAGACCAAAAGTTTGGCCTTTTAAGTGCATCATAAAGGTCCATACGGGTCTACTGTAGTCATCAACAATGGTGAGGAATAGTCTAGCTCCAATGATTGAGGTGGTCTTATAAGGTCCCCATATGTCAATATGAATCAATTCAAAAGGTCTTGAAGCTAGAGTATGACTTCTAGGGAAGGGTAATCTAGCTTGCTTAGCAAGAGGGCAGATGGGGCAGCAAGTCATAGCATTATCACTGATGTTTATGCCTTTGATATGTTTGAGTTTGTTAACAGATGCATGTCCTAGTCTATCATGTATGTCATTCATGCTCACAGTACAATTGTATATCCTTTCACATTGCATATAGTTTCTTTTATTTGAATCAGATATAGGAATCATGGCATTTACAAGGTTGTGAAGATTAGCATCTAAGTTCATGATCTGAATTAGGCAATGTCTAATCTCAGTTTGACAGAAACTCATCTTATTCAGTCTAAATAGATCTCTTTGTTTCTTTCCTATGGCCACCACCTTCTTATTCAGAGGGTCCTGTATGATACAGTAATGATGGCATATTACAATACAATATCCATGACTATTCATCAATTGACTAATGGATACCAGATTGTATTAAAAGTAAGGAATATATAGAACATCATTCAGAAGTAATTTTCCAAAGAGGTTTAGCCTTCCAGATTGGGTGACCTGTGTTGTGTTCCCATCTGGAAAGCAAACAGATATGTGCTTGTGTAGTGTTTGTAAAGTGATAAACAAACTGCTATTTGAGCACATGTGATTAGTGGCTCCAGTGTCTAGGATCCAACTATCATCAGTGTCCAATTGTGCATAACAGGTTTTATGAAGGTTAGGATTACCTGCAAAGTCCATGAAGTGTGACTCAGGTTCAAGGCATGTCCCAGGAGCTAGGCTCCCTGTAACGACCCAGAAACCGGACCGCTACCGGCGCTAGGATCCAGATCGGCTTAAGGCCGCCGGGACCCGTAGCAAGCCTCCTATACCTGCTATATACCTGATAACATCCCATACATGATCATACATTTTCATAAAAACTTGAACTTTTCATACACCAAGCTTGACCTGAGCATGCACCATAACATTAACCATACAAAACCCAGACTAGAGCCCTCATCAAATGCTCTAGTTGGGTTATCATTACAATAATCAAGCTTGGTTTTCATAAACAATCATTAAAACATTTCATTAAAAAGATCATGTACCAAAAGGGATTAACATACACTGGGGCCAATCACAATTCTATCCTCAATACAATTCTTTACATTACATCACATTATAGCATTGTACAATACATGTCCACTACTAACTATACAAACACTCAGCCTCTACTCTTCCTGACCTCCTGGTCTATCCCGAACCTGCAAACCTGGGGGTTAAGGGAAAGGGGTGAGCTACTAGAGCCCAGTGAGCAGAATAATAAAACATTATATATTAAAACGTATACTTTCATGAAATGCATCACATCACAAACAATTCACATCAAGGATGGACTTGTCACCAATAACCCTCTACATATCCAATGTGCCCAGCCCTCGACGGAGCTCCGCAGGACTTCCTCTTAATCATCACACAATGCCAAGACGCGTGGACATGGGCAACCCTGGACTTTCATAAATCATACATAACAAATGTCAGGACCCGTGGACATAGGCAGCCTTGGACTTTCATTAATCATCATATCATATTGAGGGCTAATGGGTCATCCAACATCCATCCACATCAACATCAAGTTATGCAATGCAACATATTCGTGAATTCTAATGCAAACACCCTAGTATATATATATCATGGCATTCGTGATGCGTGATCATGCTCAAAATTTATTTGCTTGCAACATAAAGATTCATTCTACTCACCTCAGACTGACTCTAGGAAGACTCTAAAGCAGCTACCTCACTGCTGGGGTCTTCGGTTCCTCGAGTCCGAACCTATACAGGTGGACTTAAATGAGGGACCAAACATACACTAACATGACTCTAAACAACTCCCCAAAAACCCCCTAAAACACCTTAAAACAATCATAGAAAACATGCAAAGGAAGGCTGAACAGGGCACTTTCGGCGGCAGGTTCGGCGGCCGAAAGTCCCTCCAGAGCTGAAAGTCGCATTCGGCGGCCAAAAATGGTTCCAGAGCCGAAACTCGCCAACCTTCGGGGGCAGGTTCGGCGGCCGAAACTCCTTTCCAGAGCTGAAAGTCCAAACTTTCGGGGGCAGGGTTCGGCAGCCAGAACTGCCTCCCCAGGCAAGTTCGGCGGCCGAACATTGCTTCGGCTGTCGAACCTGAGTTTTTCCTGAATGGCAGAACTCAGCCTCAAACATGCACATTTGCCTTCCAAACTCTCCAAACTCATACACAACTCTCCCAAACATGCATAAACATGTACACAAGCATATAGGGGTCTCAAACTAGTCTAAACCCCAACAAACATCACATTAAACATGCATAACAATACACATTACCTCATATAGCTCACATAACCCTAACATTTTACATCTAGCTTAAACATGCATCTCTACCCCAAAATCCTTCACAAAACTTGCTTAAAACATCAAAGAAGGTGAGGATCGACGCTTACCTCTTGAAGATCGAGAGAAGGCGTGACCCAAACTTGGAGATTAAGAGGGTTTGGGCTCCGGGGTCTCCAAACTTTCCAACTTTGATTTTAAGCTCAAAAAATCTTCAAAACCAAGTTAAAACTCGTTAAAACTTGAAGAGATTGAAGGAAAAACCTCAAATCTAACCATGAAAGGTCATGGATTCAGCTCTGCCCGAAAATGGGGAAGAAAACTCGCCCATTTTCGGACATGGAGCCTTTTATAGGTGGCTGGCCAGACCACCTTCGGAAGCCAAAGGTGACTCCAAAACTCTACCATGTTCGGCGGCCGAACATGAGGTTCAGTGGCCGAACCTGGATTTTCTTCCTTGGTGCTTTTCTTTCAAAACTCAATTTCTTTCTTACTTAAAACCTTAAAATATAAGAAAACATTTTAGAAAAACATATTTTACCCCTTCTAGAGGGTTCCGACATCCGAGATTCCGTCGGGAGACAGGAATTCCGATGCCGGAGTCTAGCCGAGTATTACACTCCCTTTTCCTTTGACAAGTTGAGAAACTTCTTGCTTTAGGGAGGTCAGCATGGATGTCAGTTCATTTATCTTACTTGATGTATCAGTATAATCAAGAGGATTGTCCTCTTCATGCTTATTTTGTTCTACAGCAGCCATAATTTTGGTGTTTCCATATCCTTTTACACCTTGTGTGCCACTTTTGTTCTTTGACTTGAACCAATCAGGGTATCCAATCAGTCTAAAACACCCCTCCCGAGTGTGCCCATTCATATTACAGAAGGTGCAATGCCCCTTCTTGTTGTCAGGCTTTCTTGGTCTGACCTGACTTTGAGTGTAGGTTTTGTTCAATAACACAAGGGATTCAGAGTTGTCACTCATGGCTCCCAAAATCTCCCTTTGAGATTCAAATTTTACCACCATTGAGTATGCCTTATTCACTGTTGGTAAGGGATTCATTCCCAATACTTGGTCCCTTACAGACCCAAAAGACTCGTTCAGTCCCATCAGAAACTGCATGAGTCTGTTTCTGTTGGTTATTTCTACTATAGCCCTAGAGGCTCCACATGTACAGGTAGGGAGGGTCTCCATACAGCCTAACTCATCCCAAAGTCTCTTTAGCTTAGTAAAGTAGACAGCAACAAGGGCATTCTCTTGAGACATAAGAGAAATTTTTCTGTGTAATTCATATATCATAGGGCCATTGCATTCTCCAAACCTTTCACATATTTCTAACCAGAGATCTCTGGCTGAAGCAGTGTATATAAAACCATCCACCAGTTCCTTAGAGATGGAGTTAAGGATCCAAGATGTGACCATGAAGTCACATCTCTTCCATTGTTCGTAACCCTCAGAGTCTTTGCTAGGTGCCGAAACTGTTCCTTCGACAAACCCTAGTTTCATCTTGGCACCTAGGGCGATTTTAATCGCCCTGGTCCATGATATGAAGTTTGACCCTATAAGAGGTGCTGAGACTAGACTCATACCTGGATGATCAGAAGCTTGGAGACTCAAAGGATCTCCCTTTCCTTGGGCCATGCCTTGTGATTTTTCCGGTGCACCCGTCGCCTTCTGTTCCTTGCTACTGTTCCCTCGCTCCGTCGCCATCAGATCTCTCAGAAAACCTCTAGATCTCACTCATACAGCTATTGACGCGCCGTCATGAGTCAAAACTAGGCTCTGATACCATGTGCAAGAGAGAGAGAAAAGAACTTTGAACTCTTATTTCAGAAAGAAAATGATGTTACAGACAGGGTCTAGAAGCATCCTGCTTCCTTATGTAGCAGACAAGTACACGTGCACATCTTGTGCCAATCACAGCCCTATTACAATGGAAAAACATAAAAGAAACGACACAGTTTCAATCAATATATGCATACACGCTCAATAACTAAAACGATGCAGTTTCAACAATTTCTCTCGATTAACGTCTGTCAGGGATGCGATAGCTCGGTGTTGCTTGATGGATCCGCCGGAGGACCAAGTGAAAAATCTGAACGGCCTAACTTAACCTTAAGAAAACAAGCTTTAAAATCGTCAACAAGCTTCGAGAGATTGTCCACAAACAGTGTGGCCGTGTCGTCTCTTGCTCTGACATAGTCGCCATCGCTGCCCGTGATTCCGTTTTCTTGGTAATCACCAACTACTGTAACTTTTTCACTTCTTTAAAGATAACTCAGTTTCTTTTATGGGTTGCAGACCGGTCTTGACTACGACGTCCTATTGGGAAGACGAGATGGAGTAAACTTCGCTCGAGTGAATCAAACTTTTGTAGACCTAGTAGGACCAGACGCTAACACTACCACCATTCTCGTCAAGCTTGCTCGGAAAAAGCTTGATGCCACCGATGCAGTGGCCCTATCAGGTTCCCACACCATCGGCATAGGCCACACCACATCCTTCACCGACCGTCTTTATCCAACCCAAGATCCTACCATGGACAAAACCTTCGCCAAAAGTCTCAAGCGAACTTGTCCGAAACCAGACACCAGGAACACAACTTTCTTGGATATTCGATCCCCTAATAAATTTGACAACAAGTACTACTGTTGATCTCATGAACCGCCAAGGGCTGTTTACCTCGGACCATTGTTACTAGCTTCGCCATTAATGAAACACTGATAGTTTCCATGATCAAGATGGGGAACTGAACGTTTTGACAGGGAAACAAGGGGAAATTCGAGCCAATTGTTCTGCCAGGAACTCTGATAACAAGCTTTTGGTGTATGTAGCAGAAGAGGAGATGGATCACCTGCTGAAATGAGATAATTAAATTAATAAACTTGTCAAAATCTCACAATCACATACGTAGTATTAACGAGTTTGATTTTTTAATTAAGAAAAGTTTATTTTAGTAATTTAATTTTAAATTTTGAAAATGAAAGGAAGAAAATTAACTTTCAACTTATTTATATATATATATATATATATTTAATTTTTAATAAAAACCCTCGTAAAATTGATAAACAGTAATTTTTAAGTCTCAAGAATTTCTCTTTTCATGAAAGTTAAAGATAAGTATGTTCCCTTCAGAAAAATAATATAAAACGAGCCAAAGAAAAATAAAATTCAGATTTTTTTTATTTTTGCAAAATTTATCTTCTATCAAAAAACAATGAAGAAAGCCATTTCAAAACTTCATTTTAGAAATTTAAAATTCAAAATTTCTGTTTAAACTTTAAATATACTAATTTCAATGGTATTTTAAATTAAAATTAACGAAATCTTTAAAAATTGCCATTGTTTATAAGGCAAGTCTGTGTAATTTCATAAACTCTTTAATTAAAATATTTTATTTATTATTTCCATTAACTTAATCCTTCTATTCATTCTGATCTATTTTTTCCGTTAAAATCTTAGTAAAATGAAAGATAAAATAATTTAGGATTACCCTTATTCTTACATTTATAATAAAATCTTTATATAACTTTCGAATTCTTTCCCCAAAATTTTTTCATAAATTTTCCTTTCCAAACTGAATTAATAGCATATATGGTTGAATGCTGATAACCGCCAGATTTCTTTACCCCGGACCCTGGTTAGACCCATAGAGATAGTCCACAACCTGGAGGCCTCAAGGCTTCCCGACCGAGTCTGGCCCATTCCACTCCACTTCGAGACCAGACTCCTGCTAAACCCGACAGTCAGACCGGCCCAGCCCATTAGGACCTAAGATCCGGCCTCTCCTGGAATTGGCATTTTTCTTTCTAACCCTGTCATGAGAAGAAAGGACAATAAGCCCGGTCACTTCGCAACCCCATTCGTCCTCGCGCCGGAGGGCATTAAATGGCCGCCTGACATAGGAGAGGTCGCCACATTATCCGTACGTACTAGCCCATACGGAAGAAAAGGTGGTCCTATACTAGAAAGGGTGGATACACGTTACTAAAAAAAGAGGATAAAAAGGGAGGAACACCCCTCTCCAAGGGGGGCCTTTTTTAGAACGCATTGTAAATCTTATTTTCTGGATCTCAGCTAATCAATTGGCGCCGTCTGTGGGAATGAAGGAGATCTTTTCATCGCCGGAGTTCCACTTTTACAATACCCACTGAGATCCACAATGGCCAACCATAACGAAAGCAACCTTGTCAACACCCCTAATGATCTGAGCTCTGCTCAGGAGGGGCAACAATTCTCTTTCTCTAACTCCACAACCCCAAACAATCAAACACCAATCCCCTTCAAACTCTCGCCAAGTTTGGCAGGGAATACATCCAGAGTTAACTTATCCAACCAGGACCTCCAAGCCATGGCTCTCCAGCTACAAAACACCACCAACTGGTTGGGGCAGATGATGCAACAGAGAGGCCTTAGCACCCCGATGAATGTGTTGCCAATGGTAGAAGAACCCAGAACTAATGAACCTCAGCAGCCTACCTTCAACCATCCTCAAACCAATAACAGAAAAACTGGAGAAAGAGGAAGGAGAACCGGGGGAGAAGCAGAACCGGAGGCCAGGATTCATGAAAGAAGAGTAAGAGAGCTGATAGAAAATGATGAGGCCAACAGTTATTCTGTCGAAACAACCAAGAGGACGGAAAGTGAAGCGTGGGAAGAGGGATGTCACCTAGAGAAGAGACCCAGACAAGAAGAAGAAAATGTAGATTAAAAATTGCAGAAGCTGAGGAAACAGCTCCTAGCTGAGTTGGGAGCGAAGGATGTGGTTAGGAATGAGTTAATGGTGTTTGTTTCATATGATCTCATGGTAGTTTGGTCTACTACTTTTATAACTATGATATAATTCATTTTATTAAAAAAAATCAAATCAATTTTTAAAAATAAATAAAAAATTATTAAAAAATAAAAATATTAAATTGAATTCTTATAAAATTTAAAGGCAGAATAAGGTTATATCTGCCCATTTCTAAAAAGCAATAGAGAGCCATATTTACATCAATTTTGAGGCCATTTTGATTTCTAAAATTAGGGCAAAAGTGCAATAGAGATTTAGTGCAGGTAAGAGTTATATTGTTGGCAATGAAATAAATCACGAAAAGGAGGAAAATAATGCAGAAGAAGAGAAAAAAAAATTAATTAAATAATAAAAATAATTTAATTTTTTAATATATTTTTAACAGTATAAATAAATAAAATTAGGTGAAATAACTTTTTTATTGACAAAAATAAAAGGAAGAGGCATTTTAATAAATTCTTAAAAATTGCTTATAAATAATAGTAATATCTATGATCACAATCATAAATCTCCCATTCCTTTTTGGATTTGCGGATTTTATTTTATTGCCTTAATTGATATCTGGGTCTTCCTCTTGTTTGCATGCCATATTTTGGGTGGCTTGACGGTGGGTGGTTGTTGGGACGGCGATCGTGACTTCTATCTTTGGTATAGTCGGTGGCAAGCGGTGGATGTCGATGCCTTCTGGTGCATTGGGCTCAAAGCTTTAGGCTTAGTAGACTTCTTTTGTGGGTTGCTTTTGGCATTCTATGGGCTTATAGTATTTGCCCAGTTTTGATCTTTCAATGCAATTTGCATAATTGAAAAAAAAAAAAAATCAATGGCTTTAGCTTTTAGTGTTCGTTCTTAAAAATTTCTGTTAAATAAATGTTATTTTGAATTTTTTTTTCTTAATAAAAAGAGAAAAAATAACTAAAAATTAAATAATTGAAATAATTTTTTATTTGATTTCATCCGATTTTTATTACCCTAAATTTTTATTTTTTTATTAGTAATTGAATCTGAATTAAAAATAATTATTTAATAAGATTAATTTAAATGGTTTCTCATATTTATGAAAATTCTATAAATTAATTTCTTATATCAAGAAAATTTTAAATTTTTTTATAATAATTAATAGTTAAATTAATGGAAGGATCAATTAATAATTTTTTTAAAATATTACAAATATTTTAATATATTTTTAAATATAAAAGTACTAATTAATAAGTTTTTTATATGTAGGAATTAAGTAGTAAATTTTTAATAATAAAATAAACTGAAAATACTAAATTTTATTTTTTATTTAAATTTATTTTTAGAGAGTAAATTTAAATCAAAATTTAAAATTGAATATATTTAATTTTCGGGTATAACTTAAAAAAAAACTTTATCTTTAATTTTTTTGATAAAATACTGAAAATACTCAATTAATTATTAATTGAGAAATAATAAAAAAATGTAATTAATAAAATATAAACATTAATATAAAATAATATAAAATCTTAGTAATTTAAACTCTTTGTAAACATTAAAATAAATAGTAAGATTGTGTTTTTTAAATGATTATTTAAATATATAAACTTTAAATATAATAGTTTCAATTTTTATTTTTTTGTAAAAATGAATTATTATAAAATCTATAATAATAAAATAAATATAAAATATGTGAAAATATAATTTATAACAAATTATAATATTATTTTGAAATTAGCTAATATTAATATTCTAATTGATTAAATTTATTTTTAAATTATGTAATTGAACTAACAATAAAATCTAGTAGTTTTATATTTTTTTATCCAATTTAAAAATTATCAATAAAAATAATTTAATGTTATCTATAAATTAACTATAAAAACCATGTTGAAAATAATTAATATTTATAAATTAAAATATTATGTTAAAAATTTTTAGAACAAAAAGGTATACAGAAAATAATAAAAATAATAAATAAACTATCCTAATTATCTTAAAACTTAATTTAACACATTAAAAATAATTTTTACTGATATAAATTATTTTTTATGACTATATTAAATATATAAAAAATAATTATATGATTACTTTATTATTCTATTATTTTCTAAAAAAATAATATTAATATTATTAAAATTATTGATTATTATCTTATAAATTTAAATTTTTTATTTTATAATTTAATTTTTTTTTTAAAATAAAGCTAAAATTCCATAAAATAAAAGGGATATCATCCCAAATAAAGAAACGATTATACTGATAGATTCTCTAACGAAAATATGAACAGTTCGAGTAGTATTACGACGAACCCATCTAACAGTTTAGAGAGATTTACAATCATTTAAAATCAAATCCCTGCATAATATAATTTGACAAATATACTCCTGAAGTGTATGTCAAAATCTCTGCATAAGATAATTGCTACTCCTTCTTTTTCATCTCTCGAACATAAATCATTAAAGTTTCTCGAACAAAGTCACAGAAAGAGTTTCTACGAGATAAAATTCGAATAAGATTATAAGACTGACGTTATCGTTGCGATTCCGGAAACTCATAATAACTAATAAATCTCCATTGAACATGACCTTTCAAAACAATCGAATTAATAAAATTTGAAAAAAATCCAACTATAGAAATAGGCACATGGCTCTTCCACATTAACGAAACCTCTCATTTCAATTCTTGTTTATTGACCGAAAAACAATCATCTTAATATAAAAAGTTATGAAAAAATTTTATACGATAATTAAGAGTTTTTATTTTCATTAAAAATAAAATATTCGATTTATAACTAGAAAGGATTAACTGTTTGATTTTTTAATATTTATATATATACCTCATAATTTAAACATTTATTTAATTAATTTAAATAAATTGAGCTAATAAAAATTATTATTCACTTTAAAATTTAAATACAATTATAAATAATTAAAGTAACAACTTAATAATTTTTTATAGTTACATAAAGAAGTTTTTAAATTATATTAAAATTGTTAGATTTTTTTTATGTTATTGATAGTGGATTCTTAAAATTATTATAATCAATTTAATAAATATTTTATAATTTTAATTTTATAAATTTAGATTTATTATCTAATAATTTAATATTATTATAATTATTTTAATATTTTAAGTTAAAAAATAATTTCTCGTTATATTATCATTTATTACCTTATAATTTCTAATATCAAATTTTGAATTTTTTACTACTTATGTATATCCTAAAATTTACATAATTATTTATCAATTTTAAAATAATTTTAATAATAACAATTATTTTTATTTTAAAAGTAAAATATAATTGTTATAATTAAAAGATCAGCACATTATATAATTATTTTATATTATCAAAACTATTATTTTATATTCTTTTTATAATTAATTAATATTTAATTCTAATTTTTGATATAATTATTAATAATTAAAAGAACCATTTGTTATCAAATAATTTAATATTAATAAAATTTTTATTTTATATTATTTTTTATAATTATTTAATATTTACATGTAAATTTAATAATACAATATATAATAATTATTTTAATATTTTTAATTAATATTTAAACTTATTATTTTAATAACCTTATCTAAAAAATAATTTAAATATTACTAAAATTATTAATTTTTAATAATTATCCTACATAATTATTAAATAAAATTAATTAAATTCATAAATAAAAAATTTAAACATACATTAATTTTAAATAATAAATATCTAAAATTATTTTAAAATAATATTAACAAAATAATAATTTTTTATTTTAAAATTTAAAAGTATATATTTTTATATCTTTAAGAAATATATAAGTTATATCAATTTTACTTGATAATATTTAAAAATAAAATGATAATTATCATTAATAAATATAATTATATTATATTACTAAAATAAGATTATAAATAATTTTCTGTCGTTGGATGAAACTGCTGAATCAGGAAAAAAAAAAAAAACAATAATTTAAAAATAAATAGGAAAGAGTGAAAACGAAAACTACATTTAAAAAAATATATGGATAAACTTTAAAAATATATATTCAAGCACGGAGTGGGTTTCAACTAACCTCTCTCATTTAAATAATAAAAATAAATTCAACTAAATTTAAAACTATCAATATTAAGGCTGGATTTATTTGTTTTAACATAAATATTTATTCAGAAAATAATATTTTAAAATATTATTTCTCTTTATTTCATTGGGATTACAATTTAATTCGAAAAATCTGTACTTGATCCAAAATGACTCAAATATAAATTAGGAGTGAGTATTTGATCGATTTAAAATCGAATCAAATCAAATAAATTGAAATTTTAATATTTATAAAAATCAAACAGAATCAATTTTAGTCAGAAATTGAATCGAATCGAAACGGTCTTATTTAGTTTGATTCGATTTGATCAGTTTAAATTTTTAATAAATTTTTTATTTTTATACTTTCTTTTTAATATTTTAAAATTTAATTAGAATATTTTAACTTTAATATATGATCTAATTTTTTTACATTATTAAAAATAATATGCGATAATTACTAATCGATTTGGTTCAATTTTTTTAATTTTTTATTAAAATCGAACCGAATCGAAATAATAAAATTTTTAAAATTAAAAATTAAAATCAAAATAAATAAAAACCGAATCAATATTTTAAATTAAAAAAATGAGATAAACACTTGAAGAAAAAGAAGAAGAAGTCATGATAAACAAGGCTCTTGTGAAAATGCATGCCAAATTGGGGGAAGCATGCTGCTAATGCTTCACAAGTGTGATGATGGTGCTTGCTTAGTGACAACGATTGGAACCAAAACTCTTTATTTTTATTTATTTTTATTTGACAAACACAACTTAATTTGGTTCTCTTTGTATTGTCTTTTGCTTGAAAAATTGTCTTCCCTTTAGGACAAATGTCCCAATGCTCCCCATTAATATTAAATTCTCTAATTTTGTGGACTTGGATTTTGAATGGCCCAATTTCATAAATTTCTCTACCTACTGTGTTCATGGGTGTAAGCATAACCATTGCTTCCATATTCCTCTCAATATCCTTAGAATGCGATGCCTATCAAAGATACTTTAATTTCCTTCGTACAACCAATATTGACTACATTTACGTATCGACTACAATTAACGAAGAATATAAAAATTAAAAAATATAAAAAAATATCATGTAATTTTACTCATTTTCATTTTAGAGTCTACTTTTTAATTTATAACAAAAAAATATCATATATATCGCATCGTTAATAAAAATTGATAAAATTTTATATATTTTTTAATATATTTTTTAAAATTAAAAGATTAATTAATAATTTTTTGAATTTATTATGAATTTTCTTATAAAAAATTATAATAAAAACATTATCTAGAGAAAACGTCCAATTAAGAAATGCATCATATGTTTTAATTCAATGATGATGAAGGGTCTATGATTCTTAGAATGATCATGGCTATACTAGATTGATGCTCAGAAAAAAAGAAAATAATTGTAAAGTGGAAAGCCCCATGTATAAGAAAAAAAAAAACAGGAAGGGCCCACAAAGCACTAACAACCTCAAACAGGTCACCAACATGGCATAAAGAGGAAAGATAAGAGTGTTTTTGCTTTTGATAAAGGCAAGATTGGCCTTTAAAAATTGACATATTTTGATTTAGGACTCTCTCCTCTTATTTTCTTGCCTAAAACAAGGACACTTTTTTTTATCAAACTTATCCTGTTTAATCTTTAAAAGCCTATGCATCCTCATCCTCTGGGCCCCCCTACCCTCCAGTTGGGTGGTCAGTGGGCCCTTTTCACCATGTGAACTTCTTCCTCCATCATGGCATCTTTGTACACTCTAGACCCCACCTCACCACCACCACCGGCTCTCATCATTCCTCCTCACAAAATCAATCAATCTTCCCAGCATCACCACGTGGTCTGCCACCACACTGGATCATCATGTAATAAATGAAAAAAAATTTTCGTTAATTGATTTTTTATTTTAAAAACTTCATTAAAAATTTATTAATTAATTGTTAATATTTTATTTTATTTTAAATTTTCTATTATAAAAAATTAACTATTATTTTTTAAAAAGATCTATTAATTAATTTTTTTATATTAAGGGTATTCTAAATTTTTTTCTAATAATTAACGAATATAGTTAATAAAAAAATTAATTAGTATATTTTTAAAAATTTTTAAAATGATTTAATTATTTTTTTAAGAATAAAAAATTAATTAATAAAATTTTCAAGGATAAAATAGTAATTTTTTCCAAAAAATATACCCTCCCCTGCATTGTTTGTCCAATCCAATAATATTGACGTGCATGTGAACATTTCATTTACTATGTTCCCTCATTATATAAATACCCAGAATTTGTCAATTTGGTAAGCAACAAGAGAAAGAGAAAAAAAAACAAACAGCTTTTGAGCTCTTGGGGTTTTCTTTTTGGCTTTGGTTTGTTGATCTGCTGGTGTGGTGGTGGTTCTTGGTGGCGGTGGTGGTGATGATGGAGAAGTGCAAGTCATACCCAGAATATTCATCGTCTTTCTCTGGAGAATTTGGGTTCGAAGATGGATCAAATTCGTACAGCTTCAACGGGCCATGTAATAAAGGAAACGGATTTGCAACATCAAACGATCCAGAGATGAAGAGAAAGAAGAGAATAGCTTCATATAATGTGTTCACCATGGAAGGGAAGCTTAAATCTAGCGTAAGAAACAGCTTCAAGTGGATCAAGAACAAGTTCGGTCCTGGTGATGTTCGTTATGGTATGTGAATGATTTCTTTGAAGATCAAAGAGAAGGGTTTTTTTTTTTTCTATCTTTGGAAACTTAGAGAAGAGTGCTATGATTTTTGTTCTTTTGATATTTTTCTTTCACTTGGAATATGCTTGCCATGCATGATCACACGATAGTTGGGATCTTTTGTATGTCGGAGAAAAGGAAAGAAAAGAAAAGAAAAGAAAAGAAAAGAAAAGAAAAGAAAAGAAAAGAAAAATCCCTTCTTTCCTTTCATTTCTTTCTTGCTCTTAAACTCCTACATATTTTCCCAAGTTCTGTATTTATTGCACACCTTTGGATCGCCTTCCATTTAGAAGAAGAAGAAGATGACGATCATAATCATAATCACAATTTTAATTACCACTGAAAAATAACTTTCATCATAATTTTTTAAAATATTTCTTAAACAGTCATTAATTAATTTACAAATAATATTATTTATAAATATCAAAATCAATTCATCAATCCGATTCTCATCTGGTTCACGGTTCGAACCAGAACCAGAGGAAGCAAAGGTGAAGAAGCATCCACAAGGTGCATGAAGAAGAAGAAGAAGAAGAGGAGATGGTTTGTTAGAAGGTCGCTGTTAAGATGAGGCGTCCATTTTATGCCCATATTATTTGAAAATCAGGAATTAGGTGCCAATCCCCATCACATTAATTTCCAACATTTTCTTTTTTTTTTAATCAATTTTCTTAATTTTTCCTTTCACATTCAACATATTATATAGCCTTTTCTCTCTCTATCCTCTTAAAAAAAAGATAAGTCTTCCATCTAATCCAAAGAATATATTGATTAAATTATATAATTGATTCTTACCAAATCAAACTCTTATTTTCATAATTTAATTTCTCTATTTATTAATTAATTAGGCTAAACAATTTCAATTCCTTTTCATCAAAATATCTTAAAATTTCAACCTTAAACAGAATAAAATGAATAAAAAATATTTATCTTAAATAGGTATAAAATTATCTAGCATACCACATAATTTTCTAATTTTATATATATTTTTATTGTTTGGGTAAACTATAGTTTAGTCCCTCTAGTTTAATGAAATATTTACTTTAGTCCCTGTATTTTTAAAAACCTACAATTTAATATTTCACATTTAAAAAAACTACAAAATAGTCTCTACTATCAAATTTTCAGTTAACCTCCTGTTTATTTTAATGGAAATGACTAAACTACCCTTTAAATAAAAAAATCAAATCAAACACTAGTCACTCCATCCCACTACCTCCCCTCCCCAATTCTCTCCTTCTTCTTCTCCTCATCCTTCTCCTTCTTCTTCTCTTCATCCTTCTTCTTCTCTTCATCCTTCTTCTTCTTCTTTTTAGTTGCGACTGCTCTACTTCTTCTTCTTCTCCTCATTCCAATCCTTACCCTTCCTTAATTGACTACCCTTTAAGTAAAAAAACTCAACCAAACACTATTCACTCCATCCCACTGCCTCTCCTCCCCAATCCTCTCCTTCTTCTTCTCTTCATCCTCCTTCTTCTTCTTCTTAGTTGCGGCTGCTCTCCTTCTTCTTCTTCTCCTCATCCCACTACCTCCCCTCCCCAATCCTCTCCTTCTTCTTCTCCTCATTCCAATCCTCACCTTTCCTTAATTGCCAATGGGGAATCTTTGATTCACCCTTCTCCAATTGCATGAAATCAAACACAAAAGAAGAAGAAGAAGAAGAATGATGAAGAGAAAAGGAAGAAGAGGATCGGGAAAAGAAGGAGAAGGATGAGAAGAAAAGGAAGAAGAGGATCGGGAAGGAGAGGTAATGAGATGCACTGATTTGGAAGTGAAAAATGGTGTTTGATTTGATTTTTTTATTTAAAGGGTAGTTTAGTCATTTCCATTAAAATAAACAAGAGGTTAACTGAAAATTTGACGGCAGGGACTATTTTATAATTTTTTTAAATGTAAAAGATTAAATTGTAGGTTTTTAAAAACACAGGGGCTAAAGTAAACATTTCATTAAACTAAATAGACTAAACTATAATTTACCCTTATCATTTTACACTATTTACTACATTAAGATTTGTGATATGTGCTGTTTCGATCTCTACTCTATCAATTTTTATGACAATTTAAATATAATTATAAAAAATTAATTAAAATAAGAAATTCATATTTTTAAATAAAAATTCTTAACTTTCAAATAAAATACTTTTTTTTATCTTTTTTAAACACTCAAAAAATTTAGCTAATAGAATTTTTTACGACAAATATATAATTCATCATCAACTATACAATTTAGTGATGATTTTATCGTCAGTGGTGCATATTAATTTATCTCTATGACATTTAGCAATACCTAAAAACTTTGCTACTACACTTTAACAATGAGAGTTTTTACCATAAAAATTAAATCGGTTAATAAATTTAATTTTTATTATTTGTATTATTAATATAAAAATTAAATTTATTAACCGATTGGCTTGATGTTTAGCCAACAGTGGTTGCCACCGCCGATCATAATATCGACACCACGGCTTCTGTCGAAATAGGATAAAATGAAGAGATCAATGGGAGCATAATCAGAAAAGCAATATGCATGTTCAAAAATAATAATACACTACCAGCATAAAGGACCAAAGCATAACATCCAAACAACAAAAACAAGAAATGAAAAACCAAACCAATCAGAAAGCAAATTCAGCCATGGTCAATTTTCTACAATCAACGAATCAAATCGAATGAAAGCTTGAATCTCCAAGAACAACAACAATTACATCAAAGAGACAACGAGACAGAGTTTGCTGAGAACGTAATTTATTAAACGTAGCGGTACGGTCTTAAGTTATCGAACGTTAAACTATGAAAACTCACTCTTATAAACATAAAAAAGTCAATATCAGAAAATAAAAAACTATGAACAAACCTAACCACTAACAAAGAAAAGATCAAAATAGAAAGGAATACAAATATACAACATGTGGGTGGAGAGGTTGTATTTTAAAATTTATTTGATGAAAATTAGCTAGTTAATTAATTACAAATTTATGAATTATTTATAGTTATAAACTTCAGTATTTGTAATAATCTCTGATGACCGCTGTATTTCACCACTACGATTTGAAGCCTGACCCATGATCAAAACCCTTTACTTGAAGGCCCTTAAGCCTCCAAAATAAACCAGGTCTAGCCTGTTAGGCCTTAAGACCAGACCTCCCCCTAAAACCTCTATATCGGGCCGACCCAGTCCTTTCGACTCTAAGATCAGACCTCCCCTGAGTTTCAGTCCTAATCTCACCAACCAGCCCAGTCCGGAGGAGAAAAGGTAGCCAGCCCATTCACCTAGTGGGTCTATCTGCATGCGTGCCAGAGGGAATTAAATGACCGTTACGTATGGAGTAAAGATCTGATATTCTCGTACGTCCATATCCGTATGACAGAAACAGGTGGCCAAATGGCAGTGAGGCCGTTACACATCACTAGTAGACAAAGGAAAAGAATAAAAGGAGAGAAACATTCTTCTCTAGGACTAAGTTCACTCAACCCTGGTAAAACCCTATTTTTTTGGATCTCAGATCATCAATCTCTTAATGTTTTTTTTTCTCCCTCTCTCTATATATTATAATTTGGTTAGAGTAAACAATAAAGCTTATTATTTTTTCATTGTTATTTGCTCATTTATAAATACTTTACATTATAATCCTTGAAATTTAGTAAAACTTACAATTTAATCCTTATTTTTTAATAAAAAGTAATTTAATTCATAAATTTTTATTTTGTTAATAAAATAATCGTTTTATTAAATTTATTATTAGTTTACCATTAATTGAAGAAATCAATTTAAATTAAAAATATTAAAATTATAAGAATTAAATTATTATAAATTATTAAAATTAAAGAGACCAAACTATTATAAAAAAGTGAATTTAAAAGATTAAATTGTTATTGTATAACAACGAATTTTAACATAATAAAAGATTAAGAGTTAAATTATTTCTCACTAAAATAATAAAAATTAAATTATGAATTTTATTAAATTTAGGGACTATATTATAAATTATTTTTCATTTATTAATAACATAATTTATAATACTCTCTCTAATAAAAATGAGTTTATTTTCTTTTTTCCTTCATGGCAAATTATTGTTTAGGTAATTTTATTTTCTAGATAGTAATTTATTGGTCAATTTCATAATATACTCTTATTTAATATATATTAAAAAATAAATTTATTAGTTTTAAAAATAATTTAATAATAAAAAATATGAGTAAGTGGTACATTAATAAAGTAAATATAAGATTTATTATTTTTAATTATATTAATTATATTTTTTAATTCATGCGAAAAAAAATAATACACTATCTTTGTAAGACAAGTGAGTAGAATGATAAATTAATTATGAAAATTAAGGCTCTATTTATTTTATGAAAAATATTTTTTTTAAAAAAATATTATTTATTTATTTATTTTAATATTTGACATATTTAAAAAATTTAGTTAATAAAAAATTTTTTTATTAAAAAAATCATTTTATGAAAAATAACTTTTTTTTATAAAAAAATCATTTTCAACGTTCTGAAATTTTTATTAAAATATTTATATATAAATTTTATTTTTTAATTAAAATTAAATAATAAAAAATAAATTATTTTATTAAAAAATATTTTTTACAAATTAAACTGAATCTTTCAAAATTTAGTTTGATTTTGTATTTTTTTAATTTTAATTATTTTATTTGATTTGATTTTAATTAAAAAAATTTAATAAAATTAAATCCAATTAATTAATTATTAATAGTATATTATTTTTATAATAAAATAAAATTATACCCTAGATTAAAATATTTAAGTTAAATTATAAAATATTTAAATTAAAATATAAAAAATAAAAAATTTATTAAAAATCTAATTAAATTAAACTAATTTGATAGCTCTTTTAGTTCAATTTTATAAATATTTAAATTTAAAATTTTAATTTATTCAATTGCATTTGATTTCCAACCACCTTCCCGCAAATGCTAACAGGATCAGGATCAGGATCTTGTCATCTCCTCAAATGGGTCTGCTAAATCATGGGCCTTTCTATGCTGGCAGATATGTCGTTGGGTTCCTTTATAACTCATTACCCAAAAGTTTTCTGCTTTCCCGAGGGTTTGATCGCTCTCCCCCTTCCTTTCATCTACTTGAGACGATTTCTGGACGCTGCATTTCGTTGAAGCTTTAAGGAAAAAGGAGGTATTGCCCATCTCTGACAGGTGTTCTTCTACATCTTTTTGGATATGAATCGGCATAAACTTTGAATTAATTAGGTCTCTGTTCGATTAAAGATTCATTTTGTATGAGGAAATCCTTAGGCTTTTTATTGTTTAAGTTCTTAAAATTAAGAATTGCATTTGGCTACAGCAATATGTGGGGTTGATTTACTGCTCCCTCTTCTTCTTCTTCTTCTCCTCTTCTTCTTCTTTTTAATCACATTGGAAAGATTTTTTTCCCCTTACTTTCATATTTCGTTAGTTCTTCTAACAATACTTGCAGTTCTAACTCTTGAACTAAACTTTTCGATGATTTTTACCCATGGGATATGCTTAACAAATATCGATGATCCTATAGAGATTTTGGAGAATTCAACTCAAATTGGAACAATAGGGTGCATAGTTTTGCTATAGTTTATTGGAGTTCTCTTTTCTTAAGTACCAAATGGATTAGTATTCTGGCAGCATTTTGTAATGTGGCAATTGGGATTTCTGTTAATAACCATGTCAACTTTGAGTTTATGGGTTCGCTCAGGGGTAGAAGATCAGCATTGTTCTACAAATTGGCGATTCTATTTGAATAGGCATCTTTTTAACGAATGTCTTGGTGTGTATGCTTGTTTTTATTGGTTGTTTGCTAACTCCATTTATGGTTTCCTTAGTGAAACTCTTTCTTTTTCGTGAACTCAAAACTAATTAAGAAGTGATTAACTGTGCATTTTAATCAATCTGATTTTGGTCAAGATAATCTTGGATTGGGTGGTCAAGCTATTAGCAGTTACTGCTTAGTCTATGATTATGTTTCTTAGCATGAATACACTCATATATAGTAGAAATCTTTGATCGAGCCATCATCATGCTTTATGAAATAGCATTGTGGTTAGGCCAACTTGATTTGGTTGGCACCATTGTTCAAACCCAAGGATGATTGTGTCTTAATTTTGACTCAGTTGATGTAATTTTTATGATCTCAGTTTTGATTTGAATAATAGATTTGAGCTGACTGGGAATGAATAGAAATTGGGTGCCATATCATATCATTACTTTAATAATGTTTTTGCTATTGTAGCAGTATATGTCATGAATAGAAATGTGTCACTATCAGCCTTGGGAAGTTGATTCATCACAAGTTGAAGAGTCTTCACCTGTGAGAAATGGCATGGAACGGGTCGATGCAAGGTGGGAGACACAGATGGTGATGTTGGAGGCACGGATTGCAAATGTTGAAGCTCGGGTTGAAAGGCTTGAGGCAAGGATGTTGTATTTGCAAAAAGGAATGCGTATAGTATGTGGTTTGTTTTTGGTCACTCTTGCATATGCTATATGCAAATAATTAGTTTTAGGCTTCCGCTTGTGTTTCTCATAATTAGATGTGTATTTTAAAAGGTTCTTTGTATAAAATTCAGATTTTTCATTCCAACGTGAAAATAAGGTGGCCATTTTGTGATGCTGTTGTTGATTTGTAGAGAGAAATGATGCAATACAAGATTGAGAAATGTGAAATGTAAACTATGTGAATCGTGCTCTGGGTGCCTCAATTTACAAGATTTGTTCAATTCTAGATTGTTTTCCTGCCTTTTTATCTTATATAGAACACTGGTTGAATCAAGCAACAGTGTATGACAGTCATGGTTGGTTATATTTTTGTGAGCTCTAAGATGACATCTGAATCATATGGGCAATCAGTACAGTTTCATCTTTAGCCTGGGATTGTGATTATAGATTGCTCACCATGGATGATGGGACATAACCTAAAAGATTATTGCATACATCAGAAGCTAACTTGGGATTGTAGCATTCTGCATTTTGTTTGTGAAAATAACTCTCAGTGCTGATCATATGGCAAAAAGTTGGAGCTAGGCAGAACAATGCCCTTACCCTTCAGGATCTGAACATGAGATCATTCTTTTTAACCTGAGGTTTATTGATGACTGATAAGATAAAAGTTGGCAGGTAAGTTGTCCAAATGACTACCTGAACACCTTTAGCTTCCAGTCCAAGCAATAACCCAGGAAAAAACTATTTCTTGCAAATCAAATGAATAGCAAGGTCTTGGTTTATGATAATCCATCAATAATGCATTTGGGGAACCAATTACTGAAGGAGTTGCAGAATACTGGATATGATACAGCAATTACACAAGCTAAGAATGTATATATGGCTTTGAAGATGGACAAGGCAATTACAGAAGTCAAAAAAAAAAAAAAAGTATCCATGCCGCTGAGGATGAAGAATTTGAATCATTCTAGATCAATTATTCCGAAATTGGAAAGAAGGATCTTTACTTGATCAACAAAGTCTGATCCTGTGGCGTACTCTGTTAGCATCCCAACAGCAAAACCAAACATAGCCCATCTGTTCAGCCACAAAGGAGGACGAATCAGATAAACAGACATTATTATGCTCATCAAATTATAGCTCAAAGTAAGCTAACTTAATCTAAGAATGTGAATTTCAGCACAGCTAAACAAGTAGCTAAGACCTAAGAGAGGAATTAAGAAGATTTCGTTTACTATACAAGGAGATTTACCATGTAATGTTCATTTTCTAAAAATCTGTGCTAGAGTGCATGGACATCATCATCAATAATTTATGTTGTAATTTTACGTCAAATGCAGAAACTACTACACATCATTAGTGAGCCGGGAAGAAATTAAAATCACAATCAGTGATGATGACAGAGTCCAAAGTCACTAGGAAGAAGTTCCTTGCTTTGGGCTTCACTTAGATGAGAATGGATTGGGGAGAAAATTAGTGGATTTTGGGAACCAAACAATTTTGTTGATGTCAATTCATATTTGCTTCTCGAAGGCACAAGAATAATGAATCTGAACATTTTTTATTATATCCCAACAATAGATTTAAGAAATGTAGGAGATTCATCACTAATGA
This sequence comes from Manihot esculenta, assembly GCF_001659605.2. Taxonomy (NCBI): domain Eukaryota; kingdom Viridiplantae; phylum Streptophyta; class Magnoliopsida; order Malpighiales; family Euphorbiaceae; genus Manihot; species Manihot esculenta. The sequence goes on from NC_035178.2 coordinate 8,734,892, forward strand.
AAGTATGAAACTATGCAGAAAGGAAATACAAAAGGAATAATTAACTGCAAAAGAATAATCCATCAAATTCAGTCCCTCTGTTAATCCTTTTGACTTCGACTTAAAATCCTATGTTGAGAATAAATTATTTTTAAGAAAAAAAAATCAATTGAATTCTTACGTAATAATATATGATTCATATTTTTTAGCAAAAAAAAAAAAAAATGAATTTCTTTTTAACCCAAACATGACAATTAATAAAAGAATTGAATTAAATTCTCGTGATTTCAAACGTGCAACAGTTTAGGGCCCTTAAACTGTATTTTCCTTAAATAAGACCCAGATGAGGAAATCAGAGTCTGCTCTTCATTCAGAAAGTAATGTATTTTGTTAGCCTATAACTCTAAAATACTAAAGGGTTTCGGCGCACAACTCGCCAATGGCGCTTTGCTGCCCCAACAGTCACTAACAGCTACTAAGAGAAGAAGAGAGCCTAGAAAAGCACATCAATGGAATGACAAGGTAGCAGGAAGAAAGAACAAACAGCTGCCCAGTAGAAGGTGCATAAAGGGGTGCAAAATGCAAATTGCCCCAAAAGAAAGAGGAGAAACAAGAGTGAGGAATGCCTACAATTAATTACATTGATATTGAGTGGACAATGGTTAGGGAACCAATGTCTAAAATTGAGTAAAAGTAGCAGTTTTAGAGCTCATGAATGAGTTACACTATTCAGGATTGCTTCCTAGAGATAAAGATTTTGGTTGAAAATAGCTGTGCTGTTACATATTATGGCGGACTTCATATAAATTGTTTTCTTTCTATTTTATGAGCAGCCCCTGATCAAATGAGAGGTCATTCAATTTCAACAACTAAAAGATGAGGGGAAAAAACCCCCCCCAAAAGCTCCAAATTCACAATGAAGCTTAGCTTAATCCAACTAATGAAACCCCGTAAACCAGATAACCAATCTTGACTTAAAAAGAAGAAGAAGAAGAAGAAGAAGAAGAAATTTCTTACCTTCCATTTGCAATCTCATTCTTCCCAAGGAATCCAAAGAAAGGACCCTGATCTGTCTCCTCAAGCTTCTTCTGCTTAAAATACTCCTGAAGCTCCTTAGCCTTTTGCCTCTGAAACTCCAAAGTGATCACATTCTTGTCCTCCAATTTCACCTGAGCAGCAGGCTTGGGTGGTGGAGCAACTGGAGAAGATGGCGGAGAAGGAGGGACAGGCTTCAAGGGAGTCGGAGGTGATGGTGGAGAGGGTTCTCTAAGAGGAGGGGCTACAGGTCTTCTTATAGGCCCCTCAGCTTGAGAGCTCCTGATGGTCACACTATAAGACTTTGCAGTTATGGAAAATCTAACACAAGAGGAAGTGGAGCAGGTAACTGATGAAGAGGAAGATGGAAGAGAAGAGCATGATGATGAAGGGTTAGAGATTCTGACGCATGGAATTGACGATGCCACTGACATCTTCCTCTCTTTTTTTTCTCTCTCCAAATCCTATCTTTCTTAAGCCTGTAGGATTCTTGTACTGTACGTGGGTTTTTCTTGGCTTTTGGTTTTTAGAGGGTTTTGGCTTTGGGTATGTGGGTGTTATCAGAATCAGAAGATGTGTGTGGATAAGGTGTGGCCAAGTTTCTTAACGGTGAATATGGCAAAAAGCTAGTTTTGTCTGTCTATTGGAGATGATTTTGGCGTCTCACAGCCTCTTATCAGGGTACCAATGAGGTCCGAGGTTTAACATGGTAGTCTTGCCTAGGATAAATAAAACCTCCGAATCAAAGTCTCATGGTAGATTACAGAAGTCTCAGAGATTTGTTTTGGTCTACAAACCTATGACGACTTTGGCAAGATTTGAAAATAAGGGTGTTTAAAACATGTCTTAGGACTCGTTGGGTTTTTACAATTACAGCGAGTTGGCAGCTATCTGTGGCCAAATATTAGCAATTTGCAGCAAATCCAAGATTTCAGCATTATTGCTTGCATTTGAAAGCTGCTCCAACCATTATGCTCGTCAAACATCTCAAGTCACACGTTGAGAGATCAAAATCTGAAGGCAGATTCTCCATTAGAAGCACAAAGGCTTTTTAGATTTCGAAATCAATTGCATCAAATGACCAAGAAGAGGCAAATAGTGACACAATGGCTAAGATTTGAAAAGAAAAAAAATAGGGCAAGGCAATAGCAAATAAGAAAATAATTTAGAAGACCATAGTGACAAAATTGAAATCCTCATCAATTTAATATAGACACAAATGATCAATCCAACAGCTGGCAGGCCAGGCGAGGCAGGGAGCACCTTGATATGGTTTGCAATCTCCTATCCACTCAATTACTTGCTTTTTTCCTTTACCAAGAAATCAGTTGATTCGGGGAGAACGCAGAAGACCGCGGTTAGTTGCAATTTGCGTATTGCATCACTTTCAAGGAAAAATTGAGCCCACAAAAATGTTCTCTAATAAAATCGATCACATGATAACACAAGAACAACTTCTTTCATTCCCATTCTCAAATTCATCATCTGAGCCAGCTGTTTCACTGTCATGGGACCAAATTGCATTTCAGTAGTAGGGAGGGTAATTATTATGAAAATAGAAATAAATATAACAAAATTTGAATTTGCATAAATCTCAATAAATATTACATTGCAAGATGCATATTGGACAAGAATGTCGACATATGAAGAAGGAATGCATCTTTCACAACTTATAAATAGAAGGTATCGACAAAATTGAACATTTGCTGCTGTCTCAAAATCTATTTCACATTTGCTTTCTAACTTGAATTGATTTAACTATAAAAGCCAGCTCCTGGACGTCAGCATCCCAGCTCCCAATATAAACCAATCCATATATCACTACTTCTACTTGAAACTATTTTAGGAATGTAGAGTCTTTTCCAAATATGTATAATAACTAAGAGGTGAATCAAAAGAATCCTAAAACAACAAAAATACCTTTGAACTTCAGTTCAAGCCCTAAAAAGATGGTAAGGCATTGGAGTAGTCCATTCAAATCTTCTCAAATTATGAATGCAGGCAGGTATACCACTAAAATAAATTTGCACAAGAAATAAAACTTTCAATTTGGCAAGGAAGAAAGTGAATAAACATGGTTATGTTGAATGCCGGTTCAGTCAAATTCTTAGGGAAATACAGCTAACCAAAATGAAAACAAAAACATAAGCACCAGATGGAACATGAGACCCTATTGAAATTTGTTAACTTCTTTTCAATTAGTCACTGCAATTTATGCATATGTCACTGGAAATGTGCATTATGAAAACAAAAAGCAATACTTGTTTGCCATTTTGTTGTTGCAAGTAATAATGGCAATGTCCATATGTTACTTGGTTCATGCATTCTGTTCCATTAGGCCCTTAAAGAAATTATTGAAAAGATACATCAATTCCTAGTTAACAACATGGGCACAAAGTAATAAATAATAATAAAAAACAACATACTTACTATTGGTAATTTGTACTCAGTTTTTAAGTTCTGAGTTTAGTTCTAGTATTTGATTATCCATTCAATGTATGAAAAGAGAACAATTCAGCATAATTAACATTGATAAAGGAACCTTCAAATGACAAGCAATAGCAGACATGAAAGTAGTAAATAATTCCAAAGGATCAGCAAAAACATGCCACCGATATTAAACTGCCAGCTGTTTTAAATACCCAAGCAAAAATGATCCCCTCCCAGCAAAAACTATGGTGGTATGGACTCTTGAATGAGCAAAAATAGCATGTGAACTGAAATAATTAGAAATTACATGTGGGGGAAAATAAGAATAACAGAATAAGACAAAAACCAAATAACAAGAAATGGCTGATGCACAAAGGACTTATCAACACTATAATCATAAATGGTTCTGTATTTGTATGCATACTCCATAGACAAACCAAAGATGTACTATGATCATGTTCAGGTAATCAACTTCTTTGAAAGGGAAAGTGCTTTCAGCATAGACTTGGCATCCCCAGCAAAACTAATATATATATATATATATATATATATATATATATGTTTTCCTCTTTCTGACTCAAGTGTTTGTTCTAAATGCCATATATCAACTTCATTTGAAATTAATTGTTACATGCTAATTTTTATAGTTAATTATTTCATATTTAAGGAGCATTTGACTGAAGGGCATACAAGGAGAAAAAACATCCCTATTACAAGATTCAGAAAAATATAATAAATTACTTCTGAAAGACCAAAAAGTAAGTTACACTCATATCCAGAAGGTTAAAATAATTGGAACAAATCAGCACTAGAATTGCCCTCCCTGAACTTGTAGTTTAAATTATCCCTTTACTCTGTGGACATCAGCTGCTTAATGTGATGTGCAAGAAGAATATTCAGGCCATTAGGATTATAATCACCCTCCAGTAACTGGAGAGAGTCAACCTCCAAAATGGTCCTGCCAAAATCTCAGATTCCAAACTAACTTCAAACCATGTAAACCCCATTGTTTATCCCTAGTACACGAACACATACCGATGTTATATGTAAAACCACCCAACTACATAAATTGCATTGCATTGCAGTGATATTAATCAAACTTACTGGCAATTTTATTTTGCTTACTTCTTAGATAATGGAAAAACAATTATCAACATTTTTCAATAACATGAATGACCTGATCCTCTTAAGATTTGTATTGACACCAGCAGACATGTCTAAGTCCTTATAAATGGAATTTTAAATTGCCAATTTCTGATTCCCAATTGAATGAAGATGAATCACTAGGAATTCTGACTTCTGAGAAACAAGTTATTTGAACATGACAAAAAATAACAACATAATGTAAATCCTTATGCAGATGGAAACCTAGAAATTAGAAAAGCATCCTGGTGTTACCATTTGAACATCTATAATCTATGCTCATGACACATGCAGAATGGAGACACCAAAACAAGTAACAACACTCTTTTAAATCCTAGAAGCATGAACTAGATGCAAAACTGCAAATGCCTGCTTATAATAACTGAATTTGGAACAAGGGCTTTCCATACCTGGGCTCAAATTCCCTGATTTCAACAAGCTCACTACCGCAAACATCTGTCCACTGCACTTTTCTCCTTCCGGTAAGATCAGGGATATTGCTACATTTCTCATGTAGTGCATCATGTTGATTAGAATCCTTAACCGGAACTGGAATGCTATTTCTTGACTTCTTCAAGCTACTCCTAAGAGTAACTCTTCTCACATTGTTATCACCTTGAATTTCAGTTGTATGGTCTTTACCTTCGTCAGTAACAAGAGGATCCGGCAAGACATCCTGCTGTTGTGCAGGACCTACTTTGAGAGGCGATGGAGAATCAAGCCCAGCGGAAGCGCGACCAAAGCAAACAAAGGAAGCGCACCCGCTGGAAAACCTATTCTTCAAGGAAGCCAGCTGGAGGTCAGGATCTGGTTCGTTATCCACCAACTGGTACTGATTCCACGGCGAAACTCTCATGGGTTTATCTTCGTGCTTCTGACCCAAGAGAAGAAGGGTCAGGCCCTTGCTATACCCAGAAGCTGAAGAAGAGAAGAACCCTCCTCCTTCCACTGCCAATAACATCAGTACTAATCATCTGGGCACCAAAAAATATAGTTTTGGTGTAGTCCCCCCTGCCTCCTTGCAGTAACAAAGACACCAGCCCTTCATTCACCCATAACTCAGTGTCAGACAGGTTATGAAACTCCAAAAAGCCATAAAAACTATTCATTATGAGAAAAAAAAAAGGGAAAAAGAAAAAGGTTGAGAGATATAATTTAAAATGATACTACAAAATGAGAAATATGAAGTTTCAAGGCTATGAGCCAATTTATAGCTACTGAAGTTGCTAACTGCAGATGATTTGCCGTACTCCAAAGTACTAATAATTACAAGTGTACACCCAAACAATCATCTCACGAGCAGAAACTTTAGCTCCTATCCCAAAGCCGTATTAACAGGATGAAACAAGGGAAAAAGCAAAAAAGTGGTAAAGAAAATTACTCTAAATTCAAGAATTATTCAGAGAACCGATCTACGGTAGCTAAAAAATACTAAATGTCTACTGCACGCTAGGTCATATCAGACATGGTCAACCAAACTTTTCTAGAAAAAATGGAAGGGAATTGACAAATGATAATTGATAATGGAATGAGTCAAACGATTAAATATATGTCATCCACAACTTACAAACATGGAACACAACTGAAAATGATTGTCAAAACATAATAGAGAAACACAAAATCACAAGAATCTCAGTCTGTGGAAGTAGTAATCACCACCTTCTACCATTAATTACCTTCAAATATATTTGAGAAGCTGAACAATAATGGCAGAACCAAAGACTTTTGGCAGCTGATCCAAATGCAATAACAAACAGGATTGGAGAAAAAAGTCTTTAATTGTTTCGAAGAAAACTAGAATTCCTGAAAATCATCAATAATTCAAGTATAAAATCCCCATTGCCAAGAAGGACAGTAAAGATCTGTTTATTTCAATGAAAATAATAATACTGCAAAGTAGATAACATGGATCTCTTCACTTCACATATTCGGTTATTCCTTAAACCTCTGTTAGGTTGCAGCGAAAACAAATCAAAAAGAAAACTGTAAAATTCTTACTGAACTTTTTCTTTTCACTGCCACTGAAATGAACTCTCAACATAAGATTTTTTTCTCGGGAAACTAAGAGAAAATCACATACCTGAAAGAGAAGGTACAGATCTGAAAGACAGATTCTCGGAGTCTAAATCGGCGGCGCCAGCATGTCGGCTCGAATAAATCGGCGATGAATTGGAGAGTGGGAAAAAACTGAACGAGAATAAATTAAAAAGAAAAAAAAAAAAAGAAAACAGGGAGAAAAAAAATTATAAAGATTATTCTCACTTCTGGTTCGAATTATTTAAAGGACGATAGGGATAGTGACTCCATGGCGCATGATAGCGATGGGTCCCCTTTTATATTATTATGTTTTTATTATTATTATTATTATTATTATTTTTAACTCTTAAGTAATCTTTTGCTTTCTCTCTAATCACATTTTTGGAAAGTAATTATAAAAGAGAAAGCTTGCTTTTGTTTGCTTGCCTATGGCTGCTGCCTATGGAATAAGTAATTTAATATTATTTATTACTATTTATTTCTTAATTAAATTACTACTCGTCTTCGTATTTATCTTTAATTTTTTTAATTATCATATAGTTTGGTCGTTGAATTTTATTTTAATATTTATAAAAAGAAAAAAAGTGAATCATCCATTCATTTACTTGTTGAATTTATGTTAAATGTTATAATTTTTTTTATTAGTAATATTCTAAAATTTAAAAAATAAAATTTACAATATATGAGTAAACTTATTACGAGAAAATTACATCTCTTTTCTTATATTTTTTATTTTTTTATTTTTTATTTTTTATTTTTTATTTTTTGAAATGGGGATGGAGGATTCGAATCTGAAATCTATCAGGTTTAACCGGATGCACTTACCATCAGGCTAAGCCTGGGAGTGCTTTTTATTTTTTATAGCTGCCACTCCAACTTACAATATTATATATTTTTGTCACTTAAGTTCGTATATACGAATATGTCAGCATATTCCTTCTATCAAGCGACTATTTAATTTCTCTTAGTGCATTTGTAGTTTTTATTATTTAAATCCATATATACAGACGTGTAAGCGTACTTTCTCTATCTAACGGTTATTCACTCGCCGAAAGGATTGCGAGATGACTGGTTGGAACATATGATATTTGATCCGTATACTTTAAAAAATCTAATGAGTTTTGAGTCTAAACCTTTCTGCCAACATCATTTCAAATACAAAAAGTTCGACTATCATCCATCAATAGTTTTTTCATATTCATTCTACGATTTATATTGATTTTTCAGTTATTTTTTAATCATATCTTATTTAAGTATTAAATATTCAATTATAATTTTAAATATAAATACATTTATATTCTCTCGTGACTCATCTTTTCACTAAATATATTTTGAATCATTTACTTATTTAAATATAAGAGATTTTATTTACCCAACCATGTGATAGAGCAGCTGGAAACAGCATCACTAAGAAATCTGCATAATCTGCAGCCATTGCTACGATTAGCTTTGTAGCTGAAGGTTTACCGCTCACCTACTAGGAAATGAGATGATGATGACGTGACCCTACCCAATTAATGATCCTCTAATTACTTTGATTAGGTGGAGCACCGATTTGCAATTAATTAATTAATTATATAATTTTTTTATATTAATTTATTAAAGATAAGAATTTCTAGAAACTCAATAACTCGAGTCTCTTTCATCGGCCCTTTCAAAATTAATCGACTAAAAAATGCATACTCCATATAAATATGTGTTTACAAAAAATAACTTTCATTTAAAAAACTTTGCACCAAGTCTTAGGATCATGCATCATAATTCAATCATAAGATTTATCTTCATTTCCTTCAGATTCTTCGTGTGATCTTCCTAAGTCTTTATATTTGTTACACATGCCGCAACTATAACTTTTTTTTGCTTATAATTGTCATACGTATACTTCACATAAAAATAATGTTCATTAGTTGGCATTAATAACCTAAAAGTCTCAATTATCCGCTACAAACATGATAAAAACAAATATTATATGAAGTTTTAATACAATACCAATAATTAATTAAGATTACATATGAGATATAAATCATGAGTTTACAGTGAGTGGTAAAAACCGACATGAACACCCATCCTATTTCATTAAGGTGACCAAAATTATTAACCGGCAATTTTAGAAGCCATATCCAAGAATTCTTGTTCTCAATATCAACCACAGCTAGTGTAACGAGAAACATGTTATCATTTCCATAACTTGCTATTACGCATAATAATTGCCTTCCTATTGACGTCTTGAAATGACATCCATCAAGATCTATAATTAGTCTAATTCCCCTAAAAAAAACCTTACTTCTAAGTTGTAAATATGACATACACATATTGAAAGATAGTAATCTCTTTTGGCACACATCTCTTTTGTTTCTTTATCACACTCTCATGTTCACTTATAAAGACCTTAATCCAGTTACTAGGTTTTGTTTTCAATATTGTCAATGCATAACCTCTAACTCTTTTGAATTACTCTCTAACATCACCATCAAATTTTGCTCTGGATTTTCTCTTTGCCCTATAACATTTGGATAAGGAAATATATATTCTCAATTTCCTTTATAATTTCTTCTACATTGCCCTGATATTTCAGTTTAGATTTTTTCCGAATTCTTTAAGATACTTTTCTACCAAATGCTTTGAATTAACAATGTAACTGTGAAATACTCTAAGGAAATGGTAATCAGGTTTGAAGTTTTTATCTGAAATGTCTCACAATTCTTAAGTTTGCTTGCGTGGACCCTAAATCCACATTTGCTCTTGCAAGCTGCTATAATCTTCAGCCTATTATTTTTACCAAAGCATAATTATATCCTTGCCTAATAGCCCATTCCCTCGATGCTTTTCTAAACATATGACCATTTGTAAACTTCATACTTACAACAATTAAAGCATCCTTCATTTCAATTTTTTCATCAAAATCCACAAAGACATTTGCATTCTTAGTGTCTGAGTTCATATCATGCTTTGTAAGTCATTATCTCTTATTAGTCTCTACTTAAATTCTCTAATATCTTCTTCATTGAGGTTAATACTACCACCACCTACCTGCATAACATCGTCTGATTTATCTTTATAAACTTCATGTACTGCTTCATTACCACTAGTCTCCTCATCCTCAAATATATCATCACCACTTCCCTCATAGTCTACATACATCTCACTAACATCACTTGTATCAACATCCTCTTACTAGAAACCTCCCCTACATTTGAGCTCATCACATCACATGATCATCATCTTCAGTATCACTGCTAAATAGAAGCCTTCAACCTCTCTCCCAAATCATGTATATTGTCATTTACATTTTGCTCAAAATCATCTTCACTTTCAATTACTTTTTGGAGGTTTTCATAATTTCATGATTTTCAGCAAAACCAATTACATTATCAGCTTCATGCTCTGTATTTTGTTGGAAATTATCCTCAACAACCACCAAACGAGAATCATTTCCCACAAAATATACATCTATAAACTTTTCACCATTATTGTAGTCAACCATATTGTTTACATATTGATCACTGAGTATTTTCTTAAATCCCTCTTTACCTGTTAAACGAGCTATTATCACTGTGTTAAATAAGACCTCCCTGGTGCACCATATGAGGTCTATTTGACTACTTACCCCCCTAATAGTGCATCCTCAAATAGTCATATTCACTTGCTATATCTAAAACCAAAAATAGAGGAATAGCATGAGTAAAATACTGAAATTATAAATAACAAACAAATAAAATCAAGATTCCCTACTCAATTTCAACTAACAATTGTGATCTCAAATGCAATGAAAAGACACAAATAGATAAAAAGATCAAATTTGACATTTTTCATACTCTATAGTGCACGAAAGTGAGCTTCAAACACTATACAAGAACTAAATGTTATATTACATCTCGATACTTTTCAAATATACTCTAAACACAACAATGTTGATGCCAAAATGTGAGCTTTTTTTACACCATATTTGAACAACCCAAACTTTTGATTGCAAATTTTGAGAGAAAATCATACTTAGGTGAAGTAGATAAAAGTTTCTATTCTCTTACCTTTCTTTTCTTCCACACTCATTTAATAACGTAATAATATAATATTATTTCTTTCAAATATTTTTAAATTAATTAAACACATCAGTTAATTTAGACGTGTTCTGTCAAAATGACATAATTAACTGACATCACGATATTATAGGTATCATTTTGTTGCATATTTAATTTTGAATTTTAAAGTGAAAATATACTTAAATTACAGGGTAATTTTTTGTATTTTGCCAAAAAAAAAGTCGAGGATGACTCCAATTCCCATATGCCATGGTTCGGCATCATTGAGGATGAAGCGCTAAAGTGAAGAACTGCTTTTACTTGAGACGCGTGACATATAGCATGCATGCATGCCTCTGAACATATAAGCCCAATGCATACTCCCATACCGTTTTCACAAAAAATTAAAAGATCATTCTATCACTTTATCTTTATAATTATTTACTTATGAAATAAATTTATACATTATATAATATATTAATTTTTAAATTCTAAATCTGATATATATATATATATATAACGCTCTACTAAGTAAGTAAAACTCAATAAATATGCTTGCTTTAAAAAAAATTATAACGATAAAAGATTGATCAAATGATCATTTTCATCATTTTTATATTTCCTAGGAATTTAAATTCTAATGAGAAATGGCTAAAACTAGGGATGTAAACGGGTAGGGTACCCGTAAAAATTAAACTATCCGAATCCGAACCCGATTTATATTAGTAATATCCGAACTCGTTCCGAACCCGATTAAAAATTAATTTAAATTATTCGAATCCGTCCCAAATCCGATTATTATTATCCGAATAAAACCCGAACCATTTAATTTTATATATTTTAATTAATAATTTATATAAAAAATATTTTTCATTAATAATTTTTATTTAAAAAATTTAATATTTTTAAAAAAATATTTAAATTTAAATTTTTAAATAAAAATATATAAAAAATTTATAAATATTATTGTAAAATATATTTTTTATATTAAATTAATTATTTATATAAACGAATTCGGATAGTGGGTACCCTGTACATAAAATCCGAATTCGATCCGAACTCGTAACGGGTATTATTTTTAAAACCCAAATCCGTTCTATTAGGGTTCGATCGGATCGGGTACCCAAAAATACCCGATCCGTTGCTATCCCTAGCTAAAACTAAAGTTATTTAGCACACTTAAATTATTTTACAGTTTCATAGGAATTTGTCTATATATATGGAGAGAGGTGTTTAACCCAATGTTGTTGGATCAATAATTGGAGTGTTATCTCTCTTCCTCTTTCATTTATATATCAGAATAATTAAATGTTAAATTTGATAAAACATATAGTATCTTAGTAACATGGATATGAGCTTTGGCCAAAAGGGTGTTGTGGGTGGGATTATACAAGGAGACCTAATTAGAAACATCAATCATTTATTATTCATTAGGTTGCAAGTTACCTCACTTGATATGAATAGGCTTTTATATTTTTAAGAGTAATGGTGGTAAGCAAGGTGCACATTCATTTCTTGTCAACCTAATGCAAAGAGTGACTGCAGCATGTACCATTGGTATTGGCATGGTTTTGGACCCATCACCCTTCTCCCATATATACATAAAAGCTGCGTAAATATTTCAACACGAAAGAGTAATTCCAATCAATTTTAAAATCAGAGTAAAAAAGATTACTGAGCATGCATAGATGAGTGAGATTAGCACAGTGAACATGATTTTTTTTTTCTTACAAATGTGCATGGCTAACAAAGACATTCTAAAGAAGCAACAGAGAAAAATAAAATAAAATAAAATGCAACAAATATTACCAATTTATAAGTAGCCAAGTCAATTCAACAAGAAGCTTTACATGACATCAAAGACCCATCTTTTAAGCATTCAAAACAACAATCAAAAGATGAAATCATAGATTACACTGCTCATCATATACCAATTTTGCCCCATGCCATTGCCAACTCACACCATTCACCTATTCTTCTCCACTCTTTCAAGTAAAACATCGTCATGCAATTATTCTTGTATCAAGCAACCATTTCCATGTGCCAAAACCTTAATCCAATTGCAACAGCCCTCCAATTCTTTTAACCACCACACTATTACACCTACTATCTTAGATGTCCATTGAAGAATCATTGGAACTTACAGGATTAGGATCCCTGTTCTGGTGCTGAAGAAAGTTGGGCTCGTTACTACGGGTTCCATTTCCAGGGGGTGGTCCACCAGGTGGATAATAGCCTTCCTGGGCAATGTGATAGTTCTGGAGACTCCTTCGGACAGGGCTTGATAAAGCATTTGAGAAAACTGAATTCTTGGGTTGTTGATCACAGTGCTCAGATCGAGTACCTTGGCCAGCAGTTATGGGACCAGATGAACCTGATGAAACAAGGAAGCTAGAATTTGAGAACTGAACTGGCTGGGAATTCTGATGTTGTGGGGCACGTGGTGACATCGGTGGCTCTTCTCCAGCATAGTCCAGTTCATTCTACATGAAACATTTCATTTCACACAAGTACAATGTCATAAATATCTACATCCATGCACAAGACTAATATGATTCTTGTACATATTGAAGTCTGCAACTAAAATAAAACTAAGCAACAACAGCTAATATTCCTTTGGTTATCAACAAACCAAGCCCAACAAGTTACTAGTAGGCACAAGGATCAAATTTTATCAATCTTTCAAGTAGAGTAACACAAATTTTAAATAATTTTCAAGCTATAGCTGCATGATTAATAGTAGTCTCAGGTTCTCATCTTGTCATCTGAATCTATGCTTCATTTTTTATTTTATTGCGAAGGGTAAACATCTTCAAACACAAATGATACTCCAGCCAAAACTTTTTGTACTTCCCTACTTATCATCTGTTTTAACGAAATGATTTGTTTCCTGCTACATAAGATTAAGACTCTTTACCTAACAATCTTGTTGGACATCCGATTGGAAGATTAGGAAAAAAATATCATCGTCATATTCAAGAATAGGACTTCAAAGTTCAGATTTCATAATTTGTTAGTTGTTCATACATTCTCTAATGTCATAACAATCATATACCGATATACCCTTATTCTCAATTGTCAATGTTGAACCCTTATAACTGCCCCTTATAAAAGTCTTAAGCACTCTTCTCCTTGAGCTAACTTTTGGGTAGACATAAACCTGACTGAAATTTAACATAGTATTAGAGCCTCCCACCATTGCTAGGTCTCCCATAAATATTTCACAGCCCCAGGCGTGAGAGGAGTGTATCGAATCACATATCAGTTTGGAATAGGGTAATGTGCCTCTCATGTGGGTCTTAAGCATTCCTCCCTCGAGAAAGATTTTAGAACGAGTTAGACCTGACTCAAATTTAACATGGTATTGAAACCTACCCATCGATGTTGGGCCCCCGTAAATATTTCACGCTTCAATGAAATTCTTAGCGCCCCTTGTAACACTTCTCCCCTTTAACTAACTTTTGAAGCGAATTAGACTTGTTCCAAATTTAACAGTCAAAATGGGCATACTTATAGGATGTGTTATCACTTATCACCGGGAGTGGGTGTAGTCCAGTTTCAGTCCTAAGGGCCACGGACCAAGTACTCTACCAAATGGTTCCCCTAGGTTCAGGTCCTAGTCTTGGTTTGGCTTGATTTTGGTTCAGTTCAATCTGGTTTGAATCATTTTTTTTAAGAGGCAGCCAAATTCAGTTTTGGTCCAGTTTAAGACATTTCCAGTCCAAATCCAGGCCATACGCAATTACCCGTTCTAGTATCACTATATATATGCATTATTCTCTATGCGTCAAGTTGTTGCTCTTTAAACTACAATAGTGATTTGACTGCTAAAAATTTTCAGAGCAAGGGGAGAAGCTCTTTCTGAAGAATCTGAACCACCATACACATCCTTTGGATAAAGTAGCTTATCTAGTTCAACATTGTATTCAGCACCCATAGGATAGGTTGACCAACTAGCCTTCTAATGTTTTTTCAGTATGCCTATCTCAAGCAATCACCGAGTTTTAGTGCTTAGATTTAGACCTCCATTAGAGTGTGAAAAGAAAGAAATTTGAGGTTGTTTGGGCTAGTGAACTGCACCTGCAATATTCTAGCAACAGAGGAAAGTAGCAGCAGCAGTGGCGAAGGTAGAGACGAAGAGAATGGAAAGAGAAAAATCAAGCATATTCCAAATTAAGCCAAAGAAATTCTACCACCAAATAACTAAGAAAATAGCTAGCCATATTGGTAGTCTTAAATAACTTATTGCACAGCTGTTAGGATTAGGAATATCAAACTAGGAAAAATTAATCTAAACTAAATAGAAAGCAAAACAAAGCTTTTTGAATATTTCTAATAAAAACAAAAATTCCTAAAACAATACTAAAAGTGTAAACTTCCTAAATAGAAAAATTAGAAGAAAATTTTAATTATTAAGGATTGAATAACATAATCCCTAAATTTGGTTTTCCTTGACTGCATTTGTACCAGCAGAGAGTAAAACATGCGCACATAAAGATGTGTTTATGACTGTAACAAAATCTAATTCAAAGCACTCGCATTTGGAAATCTAGGTTACTAATTCTCACACTCAGCACTTGGACAGACACAGATACAAGCAAAAGTAGATGTTCGATATTCAGAAATATTACAAAGGCACAAGGTATTACAACCATGATGCATCAAAAAGCCTTTTACAACACAAATATGAAGTCAAAAGAAAAAGAGAACAGATTGTAAATAAAGGAGGCAAACCTGAATGTAATTGAGTATATCAACTGTTGCTATTCTTGATCCTCCCTCTTGTTGTCTCCAAATCCACTGATAAAGTTTTTCCTGAAATCAACATGACCCTGTAAGTTTGGCAAATTCTGTAGATTCGATTAAGAGAGGAATACATAGGTCCAGATCAAGGCATGACAAGATTGTATAATGACACAGGTCATCACTGCCTAATGACTATCAAGCAATAACCCATGAGCAACTAAAAGCATCAAACAAACAAAATAACTGGCAGTAGCACAACTCATAATTCAACAAGGAATGAAGAATTGGAGATGACCATTAAATTTTGTTTTGATTTCCAAATATTTTTTATTCTTTGTTACCACATTTCACCCCTTTAAGACAACTATTACTAAAAACCTCTGTTCCAAAATTATAGTTCACAATTCCTATCCTAGAGTTTTGTATCATTTAACCACTGTCAAAATTTAATGATAAATGTCACTATTCAATATTTTATAACACAAGTTCAACCATTGTGCAAAGATATCAGAATACCTGTTTTTCAGGTTCTCAATTCCCCAAACAGGGATTTTCTTTACCAAACTAAACTACCTCATTTTCATTATGTAGATTACCATAGTTGTATTTGTTTGAGGTATATTAGATATAAAATTAAGTCAACCATGTGCTTGCTAATTTGTCCTTTATTTGGAATTTTGTAATAGGATAACACAAGGCTTCTTAATCATTTATCAGAACAAGTTCATACAACACCACATAGACAAATTGACACCCATTATTTTGTGCCTCTTGCTCACAGATTTAAACTATAATTCCCCAACATCAAATCTTGATATCAAAATATCATGTCAAACACATACTTAAGTATGTTATCCATTACTGAATCAGATAGTCACACTCTGTGTTTAAGACAACAAATATTTTATCACCTCATTTCAGTAATCCGATAACTCTTATTAGCTTATACAAGGTTCCCATCATTCTCACAATCAATTTCATTCTTTAAACTCCTAAGATTAATTTTTACTTCCAAAACCAAACTTCCCAATTACCATCCCATGATTCCTCACTGAACTTTTCCATAATATTTATCCACTGTCAAGATTCACGACTAGTAATCACTGAATTAATATTTCAACAGTTCAATAACATAAATTCAACATTTGTTCCAAAGCAACACTAGAAACACGAAGGATTTCAGCCTCACCAATCTCCCCAAATAGGTTTTTACACCAGCTAAGCCTACCTCGTTTCTCATTCTCTAGGATAACAAAATCCATTTACTAGAATCAACAGATCCAAATTAGGGACAATATCAATGTGATGTCATAAATACCATAATCCATTGTTGGTTTGCCTTCCTGTGTTTGCATTATAGCATAGTCCTCTTAATTGCCTAACAACTTCTCAAAATACTATCTATTTTCTCATCCAGACCCTATTGAACCTCAGGGCTTCTCGACTCTCACTAAAGAATTAAGAAAATAATTCCATAGATGAACGCTTTCTTCAATTCATTGCGCAATTTGACAGCGGTACGACAATTAGATACAAGTAGAGGGAAAAAAAAATTTCTTCCACAATTACAAGGTCGTGGAGACTGTTTGTCATCAGCTGAAGTACAACACTCATATCCTCAAGTTCCAGTTGCTTCTTCAAGTTTTAAAAAGAAAAAAGGAGAAAGAAAGTTGAAGAATTGATGCCAGATTCAATCTAGCTCATCGACAGTCTAGTGCAATGGAGTTTCCATCAGCCTCCATTCATTTACAGTACAATCCACCAAAAATAGATAGAAAAGAAAGAAAGAAGGAAAAATGCAAAACCCCATCAAATTGTAAACCCAACTAACAATACCTAAAATTAAGAAGTGCAACCAACCCATCATTAATCCCACGGGAACCAATCCATCAGCTTTTCAAATCGTTAGAATCAAATTAGCAGTAACATTTACACAAGAAGAGAAAAATCTATCCTAAAAGAAATCCAAAAAAGGTAAAATTTTAAAAAGGGGAAAAAAGAAACCTACCTATGTGCTTGATTAATCAAAACAAAAACCCAAAAATCAACAATCTCCACCAGATTGTACAAAATTACAAAAAAAAGACACAAACAACAAACTCCAAACAAAGAGAGAGAAAATCTCACAAGGCCGTGACGTTCACCGGCTTGGAAGGAAAGTTTCTGGTGGTTCATAGCCTGGGTATAGAGCTGAGAGAGAGAGTTAGCAGCGCTGCAAAATGAAGCGTACATGGTCCGATCCACCTCGTCCAGGCTTGTGGCTATCGATTTCCTCTTCTTCCCCATATCTACCAACACTCGAATTCCACTGCAAGAATTCCCGATTCCACCGATAGATTTCTATTATTTCCCCCTTTTAATTTACACAATCACTTAAACAAAAATCTTCTAATTTTCCGTAAACCAAAAAGTATCCCCGCGAAGAAGAAGAAGATAATGATGAAAAGGGAGAGGAAAAGTGTTTGTGGTTCTTCTCTTTTATAAGCGGGAAGGAAGGGCGTACAGTAAGTAACCTGGGGTGAAACACAGTTGATTAGAATAAAACTGTGTCGTATTACAATATGTTTTTCGACTCTCGGCAAAATAAGATTGAGATTTTGGTAGAAGACATATCGGAAACGTAACGCAAAGAGTACAGTACAAAAGTAAAAGCCAGTTACATTTGGACACGTATTATCCACTTGGAGTTTTCACGGCTTTACATCCACCGAAGACGTCCAACTTAATTGGTTATTTGGGCTAATATTATCAATTAATTATGTAAAAAGTAAGGGCAAATTTTTGGTGTTTTTTAGTAGCCCTCTTGTAAACTTGCTTTATGGGCCTTGAATGAAATTTTACTTGCATGGTTAAATTTAAAATTAATAACTATTTGTCGAAATTTGAAAAAAAAAAAGAAAAATCTAATTCAATTAAAAATAAATGAATTTGTTTTTTTTATTTATAATTTTTTTATTAAAAAATAACAATCATTCATGATTATATAAAAGTTCATGTAATTTTTTTTATTTCAAATAATTTATTTTAGACAAAAATTTTAATGTTATTTCTTTATAACAATAAATTTATTAAAACAAAAACTAGTTAAATTTTAATTGTAAATAATGTGATAAATATAAAATTTATATATTTATGTTACTTTAATAAAATAAAAATAAAGAGTTTTTCCGCTTATAATCCGATCCGTCAATAGGGATTTTTATTAAAAAAGGATTCCCGGTAGATATATATAAATATGCAAGTCTCTATATTTTTTATGATAGCGAGTACCTAATCGAATTGATCGGGTCATATATGAACAAGATTCAAGTCTACCGGTCTGTTAAGATGTCTCAGTTGCATATATCACTGCACTTCCACTTGACACCTATCCTAATGATAAATGGCTCGTCTCGCCGTGACCTTCTCCTGAATTCTCAAAACTTCTGTCACTCCATCCCCGCAGGGGCAGAGAACCCGTCGCTGTCTCAGCTATGCTACCGAAGGTTCTGAGGAAGTCGAAATAGAAGAGCACTCATCTTGGGGTGGACTTACTATTTAGATGCTTTTAGCAGTTATCCGCGGACCGAATGAATAAAATATCTATAAAAATTTCTAATTATAAATATCTATAAATATTGGATTGAAATTGTTTAAATAAGCTAGATTACCCTATAAATATTGAAAGAAGTTTATAGCTCAAGAACATAACAACCTATGTAGACATTCGATTTTGGAATAAGGAGAAGAATAACATTTATTCGGAAATCATTACAGAATCTAAAGATCCCTTTTAAAATTCAAAATTTTATTTGGCGAACTTATTATGAGTGTCTTTCTACGAGGTCAAACTTATATACTAAGTATATGCAAGTGAAAGTGTTCAGTGTATTTTGTAATTCAATGAATAAATTTTTTGAATATGTCCTTATTTTATGCATTATTGTCTGATAATGCTGGTAAGCAGCTATACCTTCAAATAGTCCAAATTTAACTTTTCAATTGTGGTTGAATCAATTCGAAATTGTGTATGATTCTGTGAGTTATTTGAGTCGATTAACTCATCTCAAAAGTTAGTTTAAGAGGGAGAAGTGTCTAAAATTTTTATAACGAATACATTATCCCTATTTTAAATCAACGTGGGATTCAATACAAATTCATCGTCTAATACTATAAGTTTTTTTTATTTGTATTTAATTTATCTTCCAATCCTCCCTTTCTTTCTTAGTTTTTTGTGTGGACAAAAATATAAAATGCAAAAAATGTGATATTTCCTCTTTGTTTCTATTTTCATTCTTTTTCAATGGATGGCTACATCAAAGTTTTTATTGAATTTGATCATGTTTAATTTTTTAGCAATTTTATTATTATAAAACTAAAAATTTTGTTTTTTAAGAGATAAATTGATATTTAACAAATTTTATAAAATTTAAAATTTAATTTAGGAGTGCAAATGAAATTAACCCTTTTAAATTATATAGCAAATAACTTGTTTAAGATCCTCCATCTTGATTTATTGTTTTCAGTTTGATACATCTAAAATTTTTTAATACAAGTTTTTTTTTTTTTAATTTGAAATCAACACAAGTTACATATAGGATTATGTAGTTATTAATTTAATTGAAATTTAATAAAAAAATTATCATATTTATTTGTAAAGTACTTAGAGTTTTTAATAAAAAATTTATCATTAATTATTATTTTAATTAATAATTTTATTATATTAATCCTTATTAAATTTAAATTTTAAATTTATAGCTTTTAAAAACGATTGTAGTATTATTAAATTAAAATTATTAACAATTTAATAATTTTTTTTTGTTCTTATATTCATTTCGCTGACTAAACTCTCTCTGTACGATTTTACAATGTAAAATCTTATATTACTCAATACATACAACTAATTTTTTGAATTAGCTTTTGTAATTGGGAAAAAATAAATAAGTTTTACATCAATAATAATTTTTTAATAAAGAGAATGATAATATAAATATTTTAATACCATCTAATTGGGTAAGTTATAAGATTTCTCTTTTGGATAAGGCCAAATATATAATACCATCTAATAAGAATCAAATTATATATTTAACTTTTATTTTGCTAAAAAATAAATATAACAATCAATTTTACGATTAATCTAATTAATCTTTCTTTATTTTCAAGTATTAAAAAGTTTGACAGAAAAAAAAAAAAAAGTAAAAAGAGACTTTTAAATTTAAAGTATCTCTAGCCTATTAGCCAGTTAAGCTGTCAGTTTAATATTAAAAATTTTATAAAAAATTAATTTAATTGATTTATTTTTTAATAATTTTTTTATTTAAATGAATGAATTCAATTTATTTTTATTTAAAAAATTTTCACTTTAAAAAGGAAGTTGAAATTTTATATAATTTTATAAACCTTTATTTAAATTATTTTTTCAAAAAACAAATCAGGGAGTATGAAAAAGAAAAAAAAAGAACTTCGGAAACGAGGCAAAAAACTTCTAATTTCCCTAATGGTTGATCCACCTCAGGTTGGGAATATGCAAAAATGGGAAGCTCTGATGCTAACCTTGTAGTATAAGTAATCTAATTGAATATTAGATTGAGTAGTGGCGTGAGAACATGGGACCAATTTTGCGGGCACGAAAGTTAGGTTCGGTTTCTTCATCAAGGGACCTTGCCAAATAAACCTTTACTTACTTTTTAGAAATTGCATTCGCTAATATGATGTAACTCACAGAATTCATCATGACTAATGACTATGATAAAAAGAAGATAAATGCCGTAATAGCTTGAAGATGCATAGGAAATAAATAATTATCATAGTTTATATTCCTGAACAAGCAAAAAAGAAAATTACAGACTAATTCTAAGGAAAAAAAAAAAAAAAACTCCTTTCCCTTGATAGGATTTAGTAAAAGAAAAACAAGAAATAATTGAATAAAGAAGAAATTAATTAGCATCAAACCATGGAATTTCTACTCTCTCAAATGATTCATAACTTCTGGAATTAGCTATCCTTGTATGCTTTAACTTGTATCCTACATGAATGATTTAAGCCTTTGCATCATGTTCACTGGCTTCTGACAAACTAGTGTGTTTTTGTTGTCTGCTTGTAGGTAGTGAAATGTTCCAACGCTCCTTTCCTCCTGGCTTAGATGAGGCATTTCCATACCAGATCATTCCCACCACTGCTATGACCATACCTAAAACTACCTGTAGATTCAGACCCTCTCTTCCGAAGAAGAAGAATCCCATTATTAATACAAGGATTGTCTTCATGTGACCGAGTACTTGAAATGACACGGCTGTGAATCTGCCTATGCAGATGAACTGGCTGAGGTTGGTCCCAACCGCAATGGTGCATGATAGAATAATGAACGTCTGTGGAGATCAAGATGAAGATAGAGTTGTAAGAGACGATTTTTGTGAACTAAGGAAAGAAGCACACACACACTAACAGAACCGAGTAGTGAACAGAAGTTTATTTCATTTGTACAAGCAGAAAGTTTCATGCATTTTGCAATATAAACTAATTCCAAAATTTAGGTTCTTATAAAGCCAAATCATATCCAGCTTGTAAGCCTACATTAAAGTGGAATGATGAATTTTATTAGCCATATGAAAGCATAGACATGAAAATAAACATAATATGAAGATCAAAACAATAATGAGATAGAATCAGACATCTGGTGCCATGTAGAAATGATAATAATCATGCATCTATGTACATACTCATGCAAGTGGTGGTCTGATCAAAAGCTTAATCTAACTATTCTAAAGCATGCATTAAAATCAACAAACCTGTCCAGATAATTACAAATTACATAAGCCATTAAGATAATAACCAAGATTTTATGCATAATTAACAATTCATACGCTACTAAATCACTCACCACAGAGACTATATTATAGTTGTAAGTGTAAACTCTTCTGTTTGTCAACCAGTAATCCAAAAATGGGCCTATTAACAGCAATGTAGCAGCCTGGGCTGGAGCAGTATGACCAAGTAGGTTAAAAGAACTAAGTGAATACTTCCTTTGAAGGTAATGTACATACTGCAAATAAACAATTCAATATAGTTATAAAAAGAGCAATTCTGAACTGAAAGAGAATTCAGAAAACTAGGTTGGTTAGATAGAAATCAGGTACCGTCACATATGTACAAATAAATAGATGAATGCGCATGGACACTAGCATGCATGATAAAAGGATGTATAAAGGACAACTTACATACTGTTGCAGAGAAGTGCTCCAGACTGCAATGAAAGCAGCAACGAAGCCCTTGGCGTTCACACTAACATCAGTGATAGTGCAAACACCAACCCCCAAGAGAACAACAGCTATACTTAGCTTTGTGTCTCGTGAGTACCGAATCTTGTCAAACAACACTTCCAACAGGCAGGACACAGGAATCATACTCAGCTTTGCTATCTGAAAGTTATAACGGAACATCATGTAATGGATTTATTGCAATAAAGAAATAGCCAAACCCAGGATAACAAAAATTTTACCTGATAAAATCCTACTGAATTCCACATTAGACTAACATTCATTCCAACAATTGAGAAGTTTGCAAAGAAGACAAATTTCAAAAGTTCTGGGAAAGGTAGATGAGAGGCTTGGATGTATCCCAGACCCCTCAGAACCAAAGCCAACAAGGTAGTGGTGGCAAAATGCAAACCGGTTAGTGTAGTAGCTGCAGGAAAGTATATAAGTAGTGAAAAAAATGTTAAGAATCAAATTGATAAGCAGTTTACTTTCAGATAAATTACATATAATATAAAACCCAGATGCCAAGATCCATTCTTTCATCAATTTAATTACTGGTCCCAATTCAATATCGCCACTACAAACAAGAAAATAGCAATCCTAGTTACTTTCATGCCACTTTTATAGAAGAAAAATAACATTGATAAAGAGAGAATTAAATTCACAAGGCTATGCAGTTTCTCCCTACAAAAGAAAGAGGCACAAAAAACAGAAGGTTGAAGGCATTTTTGCCTTTCATTTTTTTTCCTCATTACACTACATATCCTCTATTCCTGATGGACCTATAAATAAGCCATATCATTCAATAAAGGAGTAATCATCATTCAGCCAATAGTTTGACTCAACTCATCTTAGTTCCTCAGTATAACAAACCAAATCCAAATCCAAATCCTACAAGTTAGCTACTAGGGGGATTAGAAAATGGATGGGAAAAAAAGCTGAATTACAAAATTTGCAACTTGCAAGTAAGGTTGTATATTGTAGCCTTATGATCATCAATACTGTTGACCTAGTATTAACCTTTAAAAAGGCCATCATTCACCACAGTCCTTGCACTAAAGAAGCCAAACTATCCACAATCTCACAATCTAAGCTAATCCATACCACTCCAACATTCGAAATATTCACATATAAGCTAAACCCTCTTAAATATCTACAACAGGGTAAGCACATTAACAAAACCTTTTCACCATCCAAAAAAAAGAAGAAGATGGTATCATTAACAAATTGCAAACAGGAGAAATCATAACGAATTTCAATGTCCAGAATGAGACTCCTCTAAGTGGCCTTATTCACCATCCTACAAAAAACATCGAACATACAAGTAAATTAAGGAGAGATAAGGATTTCCTTAATCACACCCCTTGAAGCTGCAAACAAACATTAGAGTCACATTCAAAGACACTCTTCAATATATTTTTTTATTGGGATAGATCTGTCTATATTATATACCAACCCCCTGATATCCATAAAAAAAAAAAAAAGAAAAAGTTGCTGTATATAGCTAACAGAAACCACAAAACCAATCTTTTCTATGAACTAATGACCCAAAAATGTTCCTGCCATTTACCTTTAATCAGTTGAGAGAAAAGCGAGTTTTAACAAACACATCCACCTGGTAAAATTAAGTAATACACAAAATACTTGAGCAAATCTTAATTCCAAACTAGTTGGATTAAGCCATATGAATTGCTTTTCTCCATTTTATCCAAATTAGGACACCATCTTCAAAAAGATCTAGAGCTGCTAAATCCTTAATATATCAGATAAGTAGCTGATGCGTAACTGCAAGCATTGAGTAAGGGAAACAACACGATAAAGCAGGACCAGAGGGTTCTAGTGCTCTACTTGAAGCTTTAATCAATAAATATGATCAAACACCATAAGTATAGGTTGTTGACGAGAACAATTATCAAAGCTCTATAAGACCATTGCAAACCTAAATGTCACTAATATTACACTGCATAATAACCAATGACCACAAACTGAAAACTCTTGCAGGCACAAAACATGAGATTCGAAATTGTATAAAAGTAGGGAGAAAGTGTTGTGCAATAGATATTGCACAAAACATAATGGGCAGCAAATTGTGATTGTAAAATTCATAAAAGAAATAAGGAATTGCTTTCTGGATAAGCAAATATACAAGAAGAACAAAAAAGCATATTATTTACTGTTTTCCATAATCAGAAAAGAATTAATAGATGAGTATAGGCAGGAAAGAAACCCACCATAACTGAAGTCATAAGTGGCCATTAAGGCTTTGTTGACAAGAATAATCCCAACAGAAGTGACAACGTTGAACATCCATGCAGCTGCATCCACTGCAGCCTTTTTATCAGCCTTGCTAGCTGGAGCCATTCCAAATTACTTCAAAATGATTATTTCAAGACTTCACCCTTCACCCTCTATGCATAGTTCCATCTGCATTCAACAGAAGTGACAATGATGGGTATAACAGTTGTCAGAAGCTAGAATTTAACAGTAAAACTTCAAATGGAAACTTCACCAAACAAGGAAGCACATAGATAACTCTAACAACTACAAGTAGCAGAGGACGAGCAGTAACACTTCCACATAAAATGTCAATTCCGTCTGATCTCATCCATTTTTATTTCACTACCCAGAACACCCTTTCAAAAATATCTAACCACCCAGATTTTGAGCCAAAATATCACTGAAAAATTGCCTTAATACTACAATTGAATGCTTGAAAATAAAATTTAGAAAAGAAGAACAAAAATAAAACAATCACAAGCTTGTCCAACAGAAAGATCGCATCTCACATTCATAAATCAAAACAATTTCATCGATCACCAAAACAGATCTCAGATAAATCACGCAAACACTCACAGCTAACAAAAATGAAAATTAAACAAATTGAAAACACAATTCAGATACCAAACAAATCCACTGAACGAGACGAATCATTAACGAGAAGAAAAAAAACAGATCTAAGAGTGAGAACACAATAGATTTCGAATGAATCAAAAAAAGGCGCGTACCATGGAAATGAAAGGACAAAGAAGGCGAGCAATGTGAGCTGTGGAGTAGTGTTTGTGAGAAGATTAGATTGAAAATGAGGAATTGCAGAGAATTGGAGAGAGAGAGAGAGAGAGAGAAGTGAAATTTCAGTTGGGAAACGAAGGGCTCGTGGGAAGGTGTAAGTGAAACATAACATGGACGTTACCTTTGCTCACACATGCCAAAATATTTTTGGCCAATTACGTTCATAATATCTCTTGCTATTGGAGATTCCATTAAATATTTAAATTATAATTAAACATTTCAAATTATAAAAGTTAAAATAAAATAAACATCATTTTTTAAATTTGTTTTTCAAAAATTGATAATATGGCTAATTATTTTAATTATTAATTAATCTCAGCAGAATTTATTGTGTGTGTATATATATATTAACTATTTTAATGAGGATTTTTTAATTAAATTTTAATATTTTTTTATTTCATATTATTATTTAACATTACAGTCCTCAATAAAATTAGTTAATTAGCAAATAAATTTTGGCATAAAAAACTTCATATTGTAAGAGAAAGGATCATAAAATTCATTTTTGAGTGTAAATTTATAATTTTTTTATTTTAATAAAACATGAATTGTAAATCACTTTTTTGTTGTATTCACATTTTTAATTTAGTGATAGA
Organism: Manihot esculenta; assembly: GCF_001659605.2. Taxonomy (NCBI): domain Eukaryota; kingdom Viridiplantae; phylum Streptophyta; class Magnoliopsida; order Malpighiales; family Euphorbiaceae; genus Manihot; species Manihot esculenta. Next base: position 8,761,181 of record NC_035178.2, read on the forward strand.
TATATTTGAGTAAATATGAGAGATTTCAGATTTTACTTATCTCGATTCCAATTTAAAAAAAAAAGTAATTTTTTACTAAATTAATGTGTAGTATTTTATTAATATTTTTGATGACCGTTGGATTTCACCACCCTGTAAGAGGCTAAGCCCACAGTGACAGGGCCGGTCCAGGACCTGCGGAGTCCCACAAATGAGAAGGTTCAGCCCATTCATCCTTGAGGTCGGGCTTTTCTCCGGACTCAGCTTATTATTTCCGAGCCCGGCCTGGAAGCTTAGCAACATGAGGATCATTGACCCAATCCTGAACTGCTCGATTAACCCGCGTACCGAAAGGGAGAATTAAATGGCCGTTACGCATGGAGCGTATGGCAGAGACAGGTGACCCAATGGCAGTGAGACCCTTACACGTCACTGACAGGCCAAGAAAAAGAATAAAAAGAGATGAGCACCTCCTCTACGACCAAGCTTATAAATCCCTTGTAAAATTCTATTTTCTAGATCTTATATTATCATTTTTAATTTCCTTTTTCCAAAAATTTATGCTTAAGAAAATGAACTTGCTTTGCTGTGATTGAAAAATGTTAGATATATTTCTACGGCTATAAATAAATGTTGGAAGTGTATAATAATAGAACTTTGTATTTATTTTGTACTCAATATTTTTACTATTTAGTCCATTTCACCTTCCATTCTTTGTAATCAATACTGCAAAGTAAAGCTTGAAAATAGGAATACAAATAGGCCATACATTATGAAAATGCAATACATCCTTAGACCATTTCACTTTCCATTCTTTGCCAAGGCCTTCAAGGTTATGGGCAAGCCACTCCTGAGTCTAGGAACATGTGTTGTCCTTTCCATGCTCGGGTCTCTATTTTCGATTCTCCACCTATTTCATATCCAGTAACGATTTTAATAGTATTAGCTAATACTAAGAACATATATGAAATTTTATATGAAATTTGATAACTCACTCGTATCCACCAGTGAGTCGGTGTAGAAATACTAATATTGATAGTTTTGCCATTTCTATTCCTAAGCATGTGCGAGGTCCAGCGCCGAATGGTAAGAAGCTATATGGCTTTTGCATTTCCTATATTAAGAGATTATAAATTGTTAATTGGAATACATGCATAAATAAATAAAATATAAAATATTTATGGGTAAACTGTAATTTAGTCTCTCTGATTTAGTGAAATACAACATTTTGTCCCTCTGTTTTAAAAAACTTTCAATTTAGTCACTGTGATTTTTAAAAATTATGCCATTGGTCTCTCCCGTTAAATTTTCAGTTAAATCATCGTTAATTTTAATTAAAAGAATAAAATACTCATTCTCTTTCCTTCATCTTCCTCTTCTTCTTCTTTCTTCTCCTTCCCGATCTTCTTCTTCTCCTCCCGTGGAGGAGATCGGAAAGAAGAAGATCGGGAAGAAGAAGAAGAAAAAGGAGATCGGAAAAGAGAAGAAGAAGAAGAAGGAGATCGGAAAAAAGGAGAAGAAGAAGAAGAAGAAGAAGATGAAGGAGAAAGAATGGGTATTTTAGTCTTTTTAACTAAAATTAACGGTGATTTAACTGAAAATCTAACGGGAGGGACTAATGACATAGTTTTTAAAAATTACAGTGACTAAATTGAAGGTTTTTTAAAATAGAAGGACGAAAGGTTACATTTCACTAAACTAGAGGGACTAAATTACAGTTTACCCAATATTTATATGTGTCAAAAATATCTAGAGGAAGACCAAGAATTTTTACATCAAATCTTGAAGGGTTGAATCTCATAGGATCTTCATACAAATCAGGATCAAAATGTATGCAAGTTGCATCAACATTTACGACCCATCCTTTCTTCATCTCAACACCTGAACATGACAGCATGGAAACACAAAGTTAGAAACTTCCATTTCAGTTATGTCAAGATTTATACAACACTCTTGGAAGGAACTTGCCATCAAGTGTGCAATCATTTTGTGCAACCCTGGGAAGCCATAAGACAACATTTGACATCCTCAGTGTTTCTTTGACAACCTGGAGAAATGTTTTTTTTTTTTTTGTTTCTTTCAAATGTTAATGACAAAGAGAAAGTGATTTTGTTTCATTGCCTAACCTTTAAACCATAGGACATCTTGTTTATGTCTTCCATTGAAAGTGAGGTTCCCCCTTGCTTATTTTTAGCTATCTCCAATTGTTCTTCCTGTAAATTCATGAACTTGTCAGGTTTATTACAGCATCTATAGATATTGTCCTTTTTGTTAGAGAATTAAAGGATTTTTAAAAATTTATTATTTAATCCCTATATTATAGAAAAAATTTATTAATTGGTCTATCTATTTTAAAAAATATATTAAACTTTCTTAATATTTTAAAAAATTTACTAATTAATTTTTTTATTAATTTTAATAGTTAAATATTATAAAAACATTTCTGATATGGAATCATAGATTAGTATATTTTTTAAAAATTTAAAAAATTAATTTATAAATTTTTCAAAATACAAGAATTAAATAGTAAAATATTTTATAACTAAAATTAGTGGAAAATTAATCGATAAATTTTTTAAAATATTAGCCATGTTTAATATATTTTTTAAAATTGAGAAACTAAATTAAATACTTAGAGAAATGAAGTACGTAAGTTTTTCAAGAATTTGTTACCCTGAGCTTGTCCAGGACTTCACTGTTTTCATCTAGGAACTTGACACTCCACATCATAGCAGCTGCCGAGCTGACCTGTCCTGAAACTAACAAAGTTAACAGGTTGTCCATGATCTCTGAGTCTTCCAGCTTTTCACTAGATGGACACGTGTGTCTTTCCAACAAGTACTGCAGAAAATCATCTTTCTGCTCCTTCCCACTTCGCCTTCTGTCAATCATCTCTTTGAAGATCTTCATTAGCCTTTGACGTGCCTGGTTTCACGATTTGAGTTTATGTAAGAATTTCACAGAACAGGATTAAAATTTTTTTAAGAATTCCAAGAATTTTGGCTTTCTTACTTTCATCCCTTTATAGTAAATGGTTCCAGGAATCATCAGAGGAACAGATAGCAAAGCATCTGAAACAGCAGCACAGTCACTCAGAATCTGATCCAGCAAGGATTCTTCTGTAATGCTCATCAGCATGTTGCAAACTGAATCTAACGTTAGCTGCCAGTGGACATTCACATTCAAACATCTTTTAAGATATTCAGTTTATGAAACTGTAAGAAAATCCTTGTCAAATGTTTGCAAGTGTTTTTAGTACCTTCATGGTGAATGGAAGCACTGCAAAACTTTTCCCAGTTTGTTCTAATTTGTTCAACCTCTGAGATATCATTTGATCAAATTTCTCAACAAATTTAGAAAGAGAAGGCATGGAAAAGAGAGCAGATAGAATATGTCTGATCCTTTTATGGGTCTCAAGTGGTACTGCAAAAACACTCTTCTCTCCGACCACAGTTGCCATTGATTTGATGTAACTCTTGTTGAATTCTCCAAAATCATTAGTGAAAACTTTTCTTGCAGCTTCTGTACTTGGGACAAAAACATGGATTTTCCCAAACATTCTGCTCTTGAACCACTTCCCATACCTTCTTGTTCAAGAAAATAAACAAACAAACAAACAAACAAACAAATAAACAAAAGCTACATATTCAAAGATTAACGGAAACAGAAGAGATCATCACCGACCATTTTCGTCGGAGCCTGACAAAATCGTAACACCCTCTTGTGCTGTTGGTGGCTGAAAGAAAAGAGAAGGTTTCACCAACGAAAGGCAGCCCAAGGCTCCCTGGGATTTCGTCTTCTTCATTGATTGTATTAACTTTTCTCCGAGCTTTGAAGAAAGCAAATATTGCTATTGAGAGGAAGGCAGCCAAGACAATATCGTACTTGTTTTGTACGAGGAAGAGAACATGTTCCCTGAATAGCTTCAACATCTTTAACTTGAAATTCTTCAATATCATAATTGCTGAATATAATGGCTTTTTATATCAAGATTTACTGGAGATTGGAGAAGTTGGTTTGGGTATGAGACAAGAAGAATATAGATTTTACATTGTTTTGATTCATGGCATCTGTGGAAGGATCTATATTATGCAGAAAGAAGATTTTCTACCTTTTGCGGCAGGGTCAAACCCTAAAAAAGAAGATAGACCTAAATTCCATCCGACTTTCTTTAGGTAGACTGACCCAATGTCACGAGCCTAAAGGCAGATCGGGCCTATCATGAGTCCGGATCCAACAAAAATGATATAAACCGAAGGAGAATTATTTCGCAATTCTATTCGCATGCGTGTCGAGAAAATTAAATAGTATACATACAAATCTGAGTGATAAAGACACTGTAACACAAAGTATTAAACATCTGTAGCAAACAAAAAAGGAGATAAAAAGAAGAGAAATGTTTTTTTTCTCTAACCAAACTTATACGACAACTGTAAACTCTATTTTTTAGATCTTATAATATCAAATGTGATAAGAAAAAAAAGATAATTTCTTTATGTTCAAATATTATTTTAAAAATCTTTTCTCAGATAAAAACTAACTGAAGTTATTTGCAAAATTTGTATTTTAATTTGTGCGTGGATGATAAGCGTGAACTCATCATTATTTTATTATGATTATTTTTTTAATAAACTGAAAACTACATTCTGTTTTAATATATATTTATTCAGGGAAAGTGAGATGCTTGATAATACATTATTTTATAGATTAAGCAGGGAACCATGCATTTGTCTTCATATTAATCCCAGAAGAAGCCGCCATGCACAACCATACGTTTCAGAATCCAGCTCAACACATTTTTTACAACTTCTTCTGTCTTTTGCTCACAGAAACAACAAATATTTATTTATTTCAAAAATATATAAAAATCACTTTCACAACCATACGTTACATTTAAGGGAATTTCTACCACACCGAGTGTTTGACTAAGTCATACACCGCCCAAATGGAATGGACGATTTCATTGCCAGAAACAAATCACATAAATTAACTATTTTTTTATATATATTGTTGGTTAGTTGGCTAAACGGCAATGAGAGATGAGTTCAATGGCTGTGTCAATATATAGAAGCACATGGGCCGGACCTATCCAGTAAGAATCCGAACACTGTAGGCCTACTCATATGTTTTAGTTAAAAATATTCAAATCGAGTTAAATTAAATTAAATTAATTTAATTTAATTTAATTTTTAATCAAAATCAATGACGCGTCCAAAATGATTTTAACAATTAAAAAGATTAAAAGTGGAAAACTATAAGGAGACTAGTGCTGACTAAATAGAAAAACTTGGCTAAAAACATAAAACTCCATGTATTTATTCTAGACAAGAATTTCCGGACTCCGGTAACAGAGGTAGAAACATTCCAAGTTATCGATGGTGTCTGCTATGCCAATCTGTGAAAAGAAATATAAATTATATCTGATAATCTACACAACAATGTTACACCCAGGCCTTTTTAGCTGACATACACATCTGGTATAGCTTTAAGAATGTCTGTGAAATTTTATCATGGCCCTGTCTACTGTTTTCACTATACACTGTTATCCTTGAGGCCTTAAACCTAGAAGCATAAAGTGAAAGTTATTTCTCTGGCCAAACATGTCCTTCAAATCCAATTACTAAGGTCTTTTTCTACCTGTAAATGTCTCACTCATAAGGAAAGAAATAATACAGATCAACCTGAAATTGTTACCAAAAGCTAGTTGATGTCAAATGGAAACAGTACAGCCTAGTTCCTTTGCAGCAGTTTCAAGAAATTGAATTGCCATTCCTGTTGCAAGTCGGCTATGAGCTTCCCAAGTTAAGCACTTCTCTATATCAGCTTGCCAATCGATGACATCTACCTTGAATAACTGATAAGAGGGTCCGCGAATATCATTTATGTCTGCTTGGTTAGCTGTAGGTTTTATCGAACAGGTATGCAAAATACTGCGAAGAACTGATGTGCTAAGAGCACGGACATGGGCACTTGGGTGCGAAAGGCATCGGATTGTAGCTGGTAGACGACACTGCATGAATCAGTCAAAAAGTAAATCAAATCAGCAAGTGTGAGGTCTGGATGTCATCTAGCAAAACATCATTCAATCAAAAGCTCAAGCTCTCAGTGCCAGGGGTCCAAGAATGTTTCATATATATTTTCTCAGAAACCCTTTCATACAAAAGTCCACAAAGCTTGAACCTTTGAAATTTAATTAGTATTACAGCGGTATCCCTTTAGTACTATGTTAAAGAACAGTTTAACCTACGAGCTTAATTCGTAACTAATATGAGATGGGTTTAATATCTTTAATAGTTTGTGTAGTTTGTACGCATATGCAATCTTTGGACTGTGAAATTTGATAATGAGGAGTGATTTTTAACCTTCAAAAGATTCGAGAGGCCATCTGCAACTGCAAATCCAGATTCTCCCCACTCTAGCACAGGCTGAACTGCTCTAGCTGTTGCTTCCAGTAACTGCCACAAATTGAAGATTGAAGCATCAAACAGCAGATAGTAAGTGATAGAGAGAATAAATTATGGATGTTAAAAGAGTTGGTCATCAGACTACGTTGGTGAATATAAAAATTACTTAGTTATAAAAAATTTCTTACCTCCAGCTGTGGTAAAGTGCAAGCTTCTCCATCCACAAGCATCCCATCTGTGGCCCGTAAAAGTAGGTCAGACGCACTTGCCAAAATTACCAATGATTCTGGTGTATCATGATTTCTCATCAGTTCTACCATTAATCTAACTATTCTCTGGTTGATTCTCCACAGCTTCTGACCCTGGTCGTCATCTTTGGCAATCCAAGGTTGCAATTCCCTCTCCGCCTGACAAGCACATAAGGCAGTGAAAGTGACTATGCAGAGTTATCGAGTAAATAAAAAATGAAAAAAACAAAATTACTGGAAGTTCAAGCAAGTGACCCTGGAAAAAAAACCTAAAAGCTTCCATTTTTTGACAAAATTCACAAATTGAACAAATTTAGACCTGAAGAACAATTGCTGTAGCTGCTTTTGTGGGCGATGCTGATACAACATTGCAAAGTGCATCCACAACCTAAACACCACAAAATAAGATGATCAATAGATAAATTTCCCATTGAAATAGCAAAAGAAGTTCAAATAATATATGGACCTACTGCACCAGTTGCCCACAACATGGTAGCAGCTCATGCATCTTAGTCATGCTACTTAAAACTTCCACAATCACTTCCTTTCGTTGCATATAGTACAAGTTAAATGTTCCTCTGTACATACACACATACATCCAGAAAGCAGTGCAGACAAACTGCAAGAGCAAGTAGACTTCAGAATCCCGGGTTAATAAGTACAGCCTATTTGGAAGATTGATTAGTTCAGCTAAAAGGAAAAAAAAATTGCACCACAAAGTTGCTGTTTAATTTGGTTAGAGGCAATTTTGTATGTTGTTCCCAAGTCCCTTGGTCATCAGCTTCTTCAAGGGCCTTTTTTCCAAAAGGATGGGTATGGGAAAACAAATTCCTGAGAAGGTGAAATATTACTTTTGCAAACGGGGTAAATTTGGCTAGGGTGGAGCCAACTAAATCAAGATATCAAGAAATTGAGCTCAAAAATCATGAAATCGAGCTTCTTCTTTTTTTTATCTAAATTAATAAATCAAGAAATTTGGCTTAAAATTTTTTACTTTTGGAGCTAAATTGAGCTCAAAAAGGAAATTTCTGGGCTAATTTGGATAAAAAAATTGAAAATGGCTAAATTAAACTTCCCCAATAAGTATAGGGGTAAACTTGAACATTTAGCCATTTACAAATTTCAATCCAAACTTTAGCAGAATATTTCTTTCCTCAAATTCTTGCTAATTTCTAAATAATATCTTGAGATCGGCGTGCTGAAAGAAATTATTCATCAAGTAGAAAATTTTGAGTGTCCAATTTGTAGAGAATGACCACTAGAGCTAACATGATTTGGTCTTTAATATAAAGTTTCCCCCTAAGGTTTCATGCATGATACTACATTATCTCATGTAAACCACTTATCAAACTAAAGCTTATTGTAAAGGTAGTTAAAACTCTAACCCAATTTTTCCAAACCAAAAGAAGAAAGTTTGAAAGAAATTAAAAACTGAAAAAAAAAAAAACAAAAAATTTCCCCTAATCCATGGTTTCAAATAACAGCCGTTACAATATTTACAGGTTTTTGAGAGGTCGTGGCCGTTAAGGCTGTTAAATAACAGCAATAAAATTTTGTTAGAGTAACAGCCGTTACAGGCCGTTACTTTCTATTCTCTGCAGGAATTTGCAGAGAATATTGTGTTCTTGCTGGAACAGCCTTCTTCATGTGATATTTGAATAATTGAAGGCTTGAAAACTATCTTTTCAGCCTTATCACTTCATTTTTCCCAAGCCAAATTGCCAAAACTATAAAAAAAAAAATTGATTTCCCTCAATTCTCAAGCTTTCTTCTCAACTTTCTTCTAAATTTCTGTAAGCTTGACTACTAAGGACTGCAGATTCCTCTGTTCACTTCTTAAAGTATCAAGAACTCTATATTTTTATTTTAGAGTGGTTTCAAAATCTATTGTGCAAAAAATTTAGTTTTTATTATTTTTTTTCAACAAATGTTAGATATTTTTTGAATCATTGTTGTAGTTAATGCAAAAATAAAAATAATTAGAGGTTAGAATGTTAGATAACTTCAATTACAAACTCAGAACTTAAGTTCTTATTATTTTTCAATAATTTTTAAATAATAATTTTTAGGGTTTTTTTGAATCCCTTTAGTTTTTACTTTGTAGTGGATGTATAAATAAAAATAATTAAAAGTTAAAATATTTGATAACTTTTAGCAGAAGAACAAAGTGGACCTACTCAACAACCTACTAAACATTTATTTTGATGGTAATTGAGGTTAATTATCATGCATGATGTTTAAAAATTGTAAATTTTGTGTTTATTTGATATATTTATATTTATTATTAAGTTGTATAACTTAGTTTTAATTGCACCTTTAAATATTTGTTAATTTCATTAATTTTACAAATTTTTCAAAAAAATTTGCATAGCGACGGACCGTTACTATTACGTTATGACTGTTACAGGCCTGTTCCCGTTATCAGCGACCACGATTTAAAACCATGCCCTACTGGCTGAAATTCTAGAACTGTTCACAGTCTGAATTTTAATTATTTAAATATTAGTGTCATAAATTGATTCCTTGCTATTGTTCATTTAATAATTTATCTATAAATAAAAATGACATTGCATTATATGAAACAAAGAAAATTACCTGTCTCCATCCTTGTTGTGCAGAAGTGCTTACTGCACTAGGTTGAGTTTCTGGTGCTGCAATCATTTTGTGCCATAGAAGTGAGACAACAGAGAAACATAACTCCTGTTTCTCCACAAGCAAGGTTCTTAAAAGAACTTGTGCACTGAAGTTGAATCCAATGTGCCTGTCCATTGTTAAGAAATTGGCCAAATCTGAAGCATCTAATGGGAAAGCTGCAATATCCTTGCCCAAGGTACTTCCTGAACCTTCTTTCGAGCATGATGATCTCTCAGTTATAATAGTAGCGTCTGAATGAGTGGATTCTACACACTGTGAAGCAGATGACTGACCTGAATCAAAGCAGCGAATGCTTAATTTTTTATTTTGCCTTTTGCCATCAAAACACACAAGGGAATCTTTCCAAACAGGTACTTGCAAGTGTGCCTCTAAAGGCTCAGCTTTTGTAACTATGGATGCAACAGCTTTGCTGTGAATGTCAATGAGGTTATATAGTGATGATGCCCTGGTGTAAATTTCATTATCCCACTTGCACCGCATCAAAACAGAGAGAGCATGCATACAAGCCTTTGACCGTCTGAATAGTTCAGAAACATGAGCAGCAACCATAGCTGCAGCCACTATCTCATTTGAACTGTAACTCCAAGAGGTACCAACAGAAGATGGTTTCAAAGAAAACAGTGCCTCCAAGATTGCTAAGATTCTATGAGTATGGTGAACAGCAGAGTCAAAGCTACTTTGGAACTCGCTACTAGATCCATTGCATCCATTTAATTTTACAGGCTTGGCCAAAGTCCGTGCATTTTTAGAACTTGAATGATTACTGCCCCTTGAAATAAAGGGGAACAATTGAAGCTCGCAGGCAAGAGCACATACAGCGGCAAGAACATAAGAATCAAATGCGGCAACAGGACCTTGTTTTTTCAACTTCCTATATTTCATGTTTTTTTGCACTTCAGATGTTAGTTGTGAGGGCTCATTGCTATCATCTGTTGGAAGACTTTCCTCATCTCTTGGTCTCTTACTCCCTTTGGATTGAGCTTCATGACTAACACACACAGTTAATACAATAAATAGTAGGCGTGAAGCAAGCTCTACAGAAGCACATGATTCTAAAAAGAGAGAATGGACCATTGTCCGAAGCTCTGCCACAGCAAGATTTTTGGAGGCAGATCCCAAGCCAGAAAAATATCTAGCTTTTCTGGTTTGCTCTCGGGAAGACTGAGGTGGAAATGTTCTTGTAAGTATAGCTTCAACAGTAGCAACAAATATCTTCATAAGACATGCTTCAGATGGACTTCCACGAGGAAGGTATTCCAAGACCTTGAGGAGAGGTATGTACAGGTTCCATGATAATATAGGAGGCTGCAATGGAGTTGCTACTACGATTTCAGGAAGATCAACTGCTGAGGAACCTAAAGGAATCAGGCCATAAGCAGCTTCCCATATGGTGCAAATTCTCCATTCAACCTCAGGGCCATGGGCACAAAGCATAGATGCAATCCCTTGGGCAGTTGCTTCTATAGTTGCTTCAGCTGCAGGCACTTCAATCTGGTCATAAATTTTTGAGATGGTATTAGGTTCAAATAACTAGTGCAAAGCTGTAAGTCATGGTCTTGAAACAAGAGTTTCCGGTTTAAGACATGGGAGCAACCACTTCATGCAAAAATGCGCATAAGATTACATAAGATTGTCTCAGGCTTCCTTTGGCAGGACATAACTGCGCAATGGCCTTTTTTTTTTTCAAGGTAGGTTTAATGGTTATAATTTAACAATGACAGCATATGAAGTGCTTTCATCATCTGAAAGCACAATGAATGACGGTGATAAATTCACTACCATTACCATACCTGCTTTCTGTAGCTTGAAAAATAACCACCCAGAGGTTCAAGTTGAACTTCAACTCCCTCAACTTGCCTTAGTGGAGGAAAAAGCAACGCAGGCTGTGAGAGAATGCGAAAAAGTAAAGCTGCTGCAGCATCAGCAGCAATTCCTGCTCTCATGGACATTGCGATCCCAATTGCACGCAAGAAATGCAAGTGCATCCAGTTCCTGGGAAGCTAGAACAGCAAACAAATAACAATTAAGCAGAATCTAATGGGAGAAAAAAAAGGAAAGATAAGTTGATCGAGTTACAACCAATCTAGAAATCTACACATTGGTGCCCAGAAAAATCAATGAACATGAAAAAATCCTGTTCATACCAAAGAATTTATTTTTTCTTTTCTGTTAGAAACAGCTCCATTCAGTGAAAATTTGTCTACTTTCAAGATAGGAGGGAGGCGGGGAGAGCAAAAAAATATGTTCAGTACAATGTACTAACATCTACTTATTGATGATTTAAAAATTGTGTAAACACGAGCATATGTGTATGCTTTGTTTTTTGTGCAACACTACAACTAGCTCTGACCAGGGTTTCAATTTCAACTCTCAAGGTCTCACAGCCTAAGAGAAAAGCTCCAATACTATTTAACTAAAGCTCATTGGTGGCACCCGTGTATGCTTCAACTCATGCCCAAAGCTCAATGAATCCATGAACCCATGAATAAGCAAGATTCACAGATTATTTTTTTAGCAAGGATACAATGTTATTAATATAGAAAGGAGAAATAGCAATTGGAGGATAGAATATCCTCCTGTCCAGAAAGCAGAAAAGCACATCAGAAACTAAAAAGAAGGATAATTAATAAGGAGTCCTTGAATTTAGAAAATTTTGCAGGTCTGTCCACCTTTTATGTTTTTGATCCAATTATAAAACAAATCAAACAAATTCAAATTATAAATGAAGAAAATAGACTAGAACAACCCTTAAGTTAACATGCCGCTTGTTCACTTCCCATACAATTAGCACTAAACTGATACATTTAAAAGTCTAGGTACTTAGAGAAAGATGATAATCTAGAGGATTCAATTGAAGACTTGTTAAAAGTTCAAGGATTCCCGTCACTCTCAAATATTATCATGTTTTCAACAAGCAAAAGTAACATCATACACCTAAATGCCACTAGAAATACAAGGATAAATAAAGGATAAAATCCACCGTAAGAAAACAAACATTTCTCATTTTATTAATAAAACTAAAGCATAAGAATAAACTTTCACATAAAGATAGAAGAATAGCAGCACATCAACATGGTGTAGATTGTTGGGGAACGCATATAACAGTTTTACTTATAAAACTAAAGCATCACTGTGAAAAAAACATTCATTGTTGTGGCAATAGGACCAAATATATCCTCATAATCAATATTCACCCCATAAGCCTAGGCCAGATTGACAACACATGGTGCAATTCCTATATATTTTTCAATGCAACAAAGAATTTAAACTAGTAAGGACGTTCTCTTTCAATATGACAAAGCATTTAAACTAGTAGGACCTTCTCTTTCAACCACGAAACCAGACTAGGTATTAGTGACAGATAATTAGCATGTTCCACATATATCTTGCAGATGTGAAACAGTAGCATCCTCATCATAACTTTTCACTTTTGGACTAAATAAATGTCTAATAAGCCACTAAGATGAGGCGTATTTAGTAACAAGGTGGAATTCTATAATGATGTAAAATTCACAAATAAATTTCTAAACTATAAGTAAAATGATCATTTTGATGGTTGTTGAGGAAAATTTGAATTTCAACTATCAGACTAGCCAACATACCCTTATGCCAGATGCATAATCTTCAGCAGCTCGGAGGAGTTCCACAAGTTGTACAGCAGCATCAAGTGCATCTGGAGCCCATGAAGGTGGTGCTTCTAAAAGTCCAAGAAGAAGCCGCTGGGTGGCACTTGGAGTTGCAATGGCATAATATCTGACCCATTGAAAGAACAAATTTAACACACTTCAATAGAGGAGCTTCAGACTAGTAACAAGTGGCACTTAGACACGCATATCAAAAAAAGTGGCATTTAGACACTTGAAACAGAGGATCTTTTCTATTTCACTGTCTTGGGTCACAGGTATTTAAGTTTCCACCTTTATCTCTTGCTCTTGTACATGATACCCATTCTTAAAAATGTACTTTTATATAGAACAGGCACAAAAGAAATATGTCACTGTGATGCCCAAACATGGCACATGTGTTCTAGACAATATGCAAAAAGTATTTAAGAAAGGACATCAAATACACATCCACTAAAATACTCACCTATGAAATAAACGTGCATATGGCTCAAGAGCTGGTAGCCCAGCAACTAAATGTTCGTCTAGAGCTGTTGTTGGAGGAGGAAGTAAAAGAGCAGGGACAGCAGCTGCAGTTAATGTAGCAGTTTCATAACGAGCCACTTCATCATCGCACACACTTAATATAACCCCAGCACCATTGGCTACAGCCCATCTAGGGGTTGATGGCATGAGCTGAGGATGCTTCCCAGATCCGCGAGATGAAGCTAAAGAAGAACAAAAATGAAAGAAGATGAATAAGTTAGTTCACTGTGATATATTTTTCCCAAGTGGTAACCTCCCATAATATTTTTGTGCTGCAATAAAACATTGATTCCTCAGTAAAGAGAATATTAACTGTAAAATACACTTTTCAACATTGTAAGACCATAATGCAATTATTGGAAATCTTCATCTCAAAGAATCAACATCTTGTGTCAGTTTCATATCTCCAAAATAATAATATTAACCATGAGAGGTATAATTCAGGATATTTCAAACCGAACTCCCTGCAAGCCTACAAATTATAGTAGTTTGTAAGATGAGCAAATTATATTCAATATTAGACCTAATTCCTATCACTAGTAACAGCTTAAAATCACAAAAGTACTAGTGTTGTATGTACACTTATTTACGGGCACATTTCCACAAGTTACCACTAAATTTTGGCATTTTCAGCAAATTCAATTTAACCAGAAAAGGTCACTATTGCCAAATTTTTTATAGGAATTTTAGGCATTAGTGAGAAATATCCTATTGTTAATTATAGAACTATACTAGAAAAATTTTACTTGGTTATCCTATCAAATTTTTGGATTAAATTTCCATCAAAATCTAGCAGCATTATCCTTAGTGAGTTAAAACTAAAGTGATTTATTGACAGATTGAAGTTCAGTGAGCAAGCTGAAATAAGGGATGAGTACAACAGATGGGCAAATTAACATGTGTTTATATGCCAATTCACAAAAATGCTAACACTACAACAACTGCAAATGCTGAATTGGAATCAGGACTTCGGGAGTTAAAAAAGAAGGAAAAATAAAAACTATAGATAGAGATCAAATTACACAAACCATAATGCATCTACATAACAAATATCAAGCTCCTCACAAACTACTATAGAATTAAAAATCATGTAAACTTTGATAATTAAAAAAATAATAATAAATAAAATAAAACATAATAGGGTATACTTCAAGTCCTCAATAGTCAACAATCCTCCCTCCATCTTGCATTACTGATTTAAAGGGAACTCTTGATAAAATCAGAAGAATAGAGATCTTCAGAAGTAGACCTAATTAGTAGGCACTGGGTAAGGGGGTCTAAATAATATCCTACCTAGGCCCAGCTCGCCAATATAATTAAGAAATTTTGTTTTGAAATTAAAATGTATATTTTTAAATAAAATATATTTAAATATAAAATTATTAAATATGTAATTTTTATGTATATTTGTGTATGAAACAATGTACCAGTTAACTCTTATCCAAGCTCTAAGGACCAAGCGGGTGGGGCCTGAGGTCATGCACAAATCTAATCACATGGTACCACTTTCTAAAAGAAAAGCTAGAAAAGCTTTTAACATTTTGAGAATCTGAACATATTCTTAAATTAGATTATCCAATTCAAATATAATCATAGATCACCTTATGAAAAAGGAATCCACTTCTTGAGGAAATTAACTTTAACCATTTCACCACCAGAGCAACATTTTTAGCCATCAAATTGGCAAAGTATAATAACCTCCATCCCACCCAAAAACTTAGGCTTACAAAAGGTTTCCCAACTTAAAATATAACTTACTACCCTACCTCAAATGAAAGGAAAAGATATCTCATGATTGACTCAATTCTCTGAACCACTCCAACAAGTAACAAAGAAAGTGATCGTGTGTATATATATAGACAAAAATATTTACATTGAAGAAGGAACAGGATGAGCAGTTAAAAATAGATATTATTTCCCTAGAGGTAGATTTAACAAACCAGTTATAGGTGGCTTGAGCTCTCCAGCTGCATATTTACCCATAACACCACTACACCTGAAAACATTTTAACAAGTATGATTAAGGGCATATTCACAAATTGCTAAATTTCTACTACAAGAAATGTTTCACACAATTTTAGCAAATTGTAGTTATTTAAGCAAGATTAAAGAGGAACAACTTAAAAAGGTAATAAATATGATTGGTAGTCCATTAAAAGTCAATATCACTGCAACAAACAAACAAATTAAAAGAAAAATAGAAAAACCATGGTAAACAAATTAAGAAATAAAACAATTGCATCAAATACTGTCATGCAAATAATAAAGTTATGAACCCAAAATGACTGTCAATTATGTTAAAAGGAGGGGAAAAAAAAAATCAAAATTTCAAACTTAGACTGATCTAAATCTCGTGTTTTGAAAATCAGTAGAGGGCACTATAACCTCAACTTCATAACAAATTATCAAACAACAAAAAGAAAATACCATTGCTTACATTACACAATCAAGCGGTATTGGCTTCATATAAAAAATTATAAGATTAGGAAATGAGAAGATTATTGACCATATCAAAAGTCTTTCTGAAAGGAAAATACATGTCCTATCAGCCACTTTATATTTTATAAAAGGAAAGAAATAACAATATACTTGAGTTGCGAGTTCCTATGGGCTCTCATGAACAACATCAACTCTTACTCAGCCACTCCACCTATTATGTTGTAAGCCACACTAGATTTTATATCAGAAAAGGACGGGCTGCTATGGCATTATCCAACCATCATAGAAAGACAATTAGATAGCAACATAGAATTTTTCCGAGTCTCATCACTGGACTAATAGGTTTAAGATTCTAAACCTTTAGAATGTTGATTCTCCAAAACAATGTGATAAAATTCTAAGTCATACTAATTCTAGCACTATTATGAAAATGCCATAAATAAGCCATACAAGACATTAGCATTTTTCCCCTTATCCATCCCAAAAATAATACTTAATCACATTCATCATCCTCAAAAAGCCATCCCACCATCTATTTGTCCCTTCAATTAGGACTCCAGCCCAAATCTTATATAAACCAACTAAAAATTGCTTGTGATAAGGCTTTTAATGGAAACTAATTATTGTCTCTTCTATTAAAAAATTGTGCAATTCATCATTTTGGTTAGAATTAAATCTAGTCCTTTACAAGGCTGGCCATTCATGCATGACTAAGTGTCAGCCCTTGAAAATCAATTACTTCCTAGCCAAAAAGAACAACAAATATTGAAAAAAACAAGGCACTCACCATCGGAAGTAATCACTTCTAATACCCAAAGGTGCAGCAAGTAATATGTCAGTGATCCACGGGGATAAAGGCCTTAAAGGTTTCCTCTCCTGTTGTACTGAAGGCGTGGGACAGGATTCCCTATCTACTGAGCCACTACTTGTAGCATGGTTGCCACCATTGCTTCTCTCTGTTTCACTATTCTGTTGTTCCACCTTATATACTGGGCGATTGTAATGAGTCAAAATTCTCAAAATCTCTCCACATGCCAAAGCCCATTGTTCAGAATATTCATTCTGTACAGCAAATATACATAACATATTTAAATATTCTTTCTAGCTTGTGAAGCAATACAGTTAAAAGGAAAAAAAAAAAAGCCTCACTGAGTGGATAAAATCCAAAAGTGAATTAGAAACTATTATTTATCAAGAATAAAAAATATTGTTAAAGAAAAGGGAGGAGAGGAAGAAGATGGACAGATTTGAAAGCTATGTTCATCTTTTTAGGCAACTTGCCTCACTGCTTGGGCAGACCAAGGAAATGAAAGAGGCAAATGGAGGACTACTCCTATCATACACCAGTCCATCTATTAAACATGAAATAATTGGAAGAACAACTGCATGCCCGTGCTCCGGATGATGGAGAACAAATGTAGCTGCAATCAATAAAATGTATCAAGCAGTTACCATGAAGCTACAAGAATGTTTTCTGTTACTCCCTTCATCCCACAAAGATATGCCTATAGTTATTTTCACATAGATTAAGTTAATATAGTTAAAAATAATAATTTTATATTGCCTTTTCCAATATACCCTCCATTTGTTACTCCATTACTACATTGTTCTCGTAACTAGTAATTTTCACTTTTTTAATGTATATTAAATAAGGGTATATTGGGAAGCTAATAAATTACCATCTTAAAAGGGAAAATGGCCTATAATTTGGGACGGATAGAAAAGAAAAGCAAGCCTATCTTTGTGAGACGGAGGAAGTAATATGGTACTCGATAAGTCTAAAATATGTAAGATAAAGAATCAATACCCAAAACATCATCAAAGAGGCGTTTCTCCTTTGATGGATAACGATTACGAATCAGCTGTCATGTCAAAATAATATGCACATCAATAAACTATAACCTCAATTGAATAGGATATTTCAACATCAGGTATATGCATATGAAATTTAGCATGGTGTTTATTGACATATCATATAAATAAGGAAGCCTAGCAAAGATATGAAACATACCTCAGCAATATCATCAGGAAACTGTTCAGATGTGAATTGCCCAAAGTACTCAACATATGCAGTAATTTGTGCCTGCAGAGTAGGAAGGGGCAGATACAAATTTGCATTTCAATTCTTGGAGGAAATATATTTTATCTTCTAAGGAAACATGGACGAGAAATTTCCAAATCACGCACATTTTCATGTTAATTAATCTAAAATAAAGAATTTTTTGATGCACAAGCCATTGGAAAGGAAGAAATGGGGTGCTAATGAGAGATCATCTCAATCTCAAGCCAAAGTCCAAATCAGTATCAAAAAAAAAATCAAAACATATATTAAGAAGCAGCACCCTGCGATGAGGGATGAATTAGCTCTTAGTTTCTGTTCCACATATCTACTTGCAGCCATTCTTAATTCACTTGTTTAGATAATAATGTTCAGATGTTGAATTTAACAAATTCCAGTGATCTGTGCTCTCTTTTGTCTTTTATGATCTAATATTGAATGACTATATCTGCAGTATTTGATCACGGAAAAATGTCATGTGATGCAGAACCTAGGATCAACTCGTGATCAAAAACCCATCACACAATTTTATATCTTGCAAGGATTACTTTACTACACTAACCAACAAATGTGATTAGAAACATAAATAATTAAGCAATTTCAGCTAAAAACACCACAAGAAATTCATATTAGACCGTCACAAGGTTGAACCATATAAGTTGCTAAACAGCGGAGAAAATGAAGTTCAACTAAGAATTCTCACTATGAGAAAATATCAACTTTTTAACTCTCCTAACTTGAAAAATATCACAACGTTCTTATACTTCAAGCAGTTAAAAATAATGCCCCCTTGTGCACACATCATCATGGCTTTGCATATTGTAAAAAGTTAAGATGCTAGTCATCCTTCATGAATGAAGAAAATGTCCCCCGAACGAAACACAGGTCACAGTTGTATGTCTTCTAAAATTATAAGAATGACCCAAGTCCCGAGTCCAGAGTCTCAAGGTTGCTCGCAGATCAGAAATAATTTTGCTTAAACAATTGTATTTGCTTTCCTTTGAAATGCAAAAAGGGTAGACTGACAGACCTGGTTGTAGCGGAGTGACACTAAATATATAGAAAAATATACCTTAAAATATATCAAAGGTCAAAGGTCACGCCCCTAAGGATCAAGGAAAATAATGGATGAGAGGGAAATAAGAAATGAATGCAAATAAGTCCAAACAGTGCATCTGGACGTTTAGTCTATTTGGTATCAAGGTTGAAACTACTTCTGTCGAAAAGCACAACTTTAGATGCTATATTGTTTAATTTGAAATTGTTGCTTATAGCAAATTTGCGTTTAAAAAAATTTAATAGCTTATAATCAACATATTCAATATGTTGCTTTTCTCAATAACTCTTCCAACAACAATGCTTTCACTCCAAGATATTTGGTTACTCTGTTCCTTCCCAATACACAACATAATCACAAGGAATCTACTCGAAGTGATGTCAGCAAACTAGAACACAAATATTAAACTACTACAAAACTTCATCTCTATGACACGATCTACCCTATTAACATCAAGTAGTAGTAAAAGGTAAAGTAGAGGAACAAAGCACTAGTGTCATCCTCATGACCTTTGCATATTCTAACCTACACTACTATCTCTCATGGTGAAAATGTATTCCCCCGGCTGATCAGATTTTTGAAGAGGCAAATAGATTCGCACCAACTAACCCTTATGCCCATGCTAAGCAAGACTTTCCAGTTCCCACACATACATAAGAACATATGTAGCTTAGGCACAACGAGGTCATAGAAAATAACCCCATAGATTATCACCTCTAATTTGCAAGATTCTGGTATCCAACCATGAATGTCTATCTAGCATTCCATACATCTGCAGTTAGATTTTAACTGTCTTATTACAGTTCAAATGCTACCTAGCATCGCATTAAAAATAGGCAACGTTTTGGAAGCTAGAAAGATCAGTGAACCAGAAAAGAAAGAAGATTAAGTATCAGGACTCTGACATCAGCTTGACATACTAAACATACAATTAAATGCATTTGATATTCATCACCAATAATAAAGTTTATTTATTTATTAAGCATCAAGACTTCTGCAATGAAAGCTAAAAGTGCCTGAAATATTTAATTTCCAAAAATCATTTTATAAGTAAAAGTTAATAATATAAGATACAGTGTCTAGAAGCATAGCACTGAAAATAAGGATTGCATCAACTTTTGCTTTCAGTTCGACATAGTTATTCTACCACCAAATCTCCTCCACTTACATCACCAAGAGTTTCCACTGCATACTGGCACACTTAATTCTCCTCAGAAAGTCCAAAAAGATTATTTCAAATGGCCAAGCTCACCTAACATAGTCAGAATAAAACCTCATGGAACAGAAACCTGACATCCTAATACAATCATCATTTGGCTTTTCTCCATAGACACTGCATAAACAAAGAGAACAAAGATGCCAAAAAATATCATAGGCTTTTCTGCATATTCACCATGGTAAAATAGAGCAACTTTATTGGCCCTGGCAAGCTCATTCCAACTGTAGTATAGAACAACTTCCATCCAATCAAGAATAATTTAACCTTGGAAACTACTTTCTACTTGTGTTTTATTTCTTGTTTGTAGTAGTCGGTTGAGTTATGTAGCAGGATCATTTGCCCTCCATGGTGGACTACCATTTCTTTCTCGGATAAATTTCCTTTCCTTGTCTAAGAATAAATACATAATGTCCACAAGTAATACATTTTGATATATAACAAGAGGTATTTGAATTTAAAATTAGTATTGGTATATATGATTTCTCACTTAAAAAGCCTATGTGAAACAAATTCAGATCCACTTCAAATCCAACTGCACATCTATTCAAATGGACCCTAAGAAGGAATATCATAGATTCTTTCACTTCTGAATCAAATAAAGTGAAGGTGAAACATACAATTGATTTCAAGACAACAATGAAATATAGTACTAGAAGAAAAACTGGTAATAAAAATAAAATACAAAAATAAATGAGAAATTTTATTTATCTGACCTTTCGTTGCTGGGCATCTTGTGGAGGTGGCCAAAACAATGATGAGAACTGAAGACCATCAATCCATCTCTCAGAAGAACTTGCCATAAAAAGATATTTTCTTTTCTTCCAAACAAACCCTTTTCTTTTTATGCCAAGAAATAACAGAACCAACAAGAAATCCCACAAGCTTCCCTTCCAACAACTACCAATCAAGAATCAATATGTCGTAGTTCAACATTCCGGCCCAATGGCTCCCTGAGCCCCAGAGTTGTCAATAGAGAACCAAAATTGAGCTTGATTCTGCGCTGAAATAATTCAAAAACAAATCAGTTCACCTCTCTCATTGAAAATTTCGTCTCAGTATGTTATTTTCTCATCAAAACTCGAAGCCTATGCTCCTGTATAGTGTTAAACGTCCAAAACCTGATAGTTGTAACTCATCTTACTATTGGATTCAACTGCTCTGCAACAAGAAATTAAAATTAAAATTAAATTAGACTTATACGATCAGATTCTGAGAAAAAATTAAAGCAAATACAGAGTTATAATCAAATTAGGCTCAGAAAATCAGGTATCTGAAGAAAAAATTAGAGAAAATGAGACAAAAATTTTATAAAAAATGGAAACCCACAAAGAATCAGAAGAGCCATTGATTCAAACATAACAAAGAAACATCATAGTAAGAATGGCTTTCAGGTAACCATTTTCAGCTGGTAAATTAAGGGTAAAATAAATCATGAAATTTTAGGATTTAATTTAATTTAAAAAAAAAAAGCAAGCAAAAATTATACCCATAAGAAAAAAAAACCAACAACTTTGAACTAAAAAATCCAAGAACCCAGAAAAATAGAATCAGGGTAAGAAGCTGATAATTAAAAATAAATTTAAACAAACAAAAAAAGGAGAAGAAGAAAAGAAGACAAGGTACCTGGTACTGGTGTAGTGGAATTACTAGCATCTGAAACTTGCTTCGATTTTGCTGATTTATTTTGGATATTTGTTTCTGTGACTTGTAAAAATGAGATTTTTCTTTTTCTTTTTTTTGCTTCCAATTTGTCACCGAAATAAAATTTGTTCTTTTTTTTTTTCTCAGGAAGAATTATTAAGAGGTTGTAGTTCGTGAGAGAGAGAGAGAGATAGAGAGAGGAGGAGGAGGAGGAGATCTTTAGAAGGCCTCTAGCTCTAAGATTGCCAGCTGACGTGGCAATGATATTTTCCTCTCACCTGAGAGGCCCAAGTCATCTCCCTTCATATCCATGCATACATACATACATACATACATGATTTGGCATACGACACGTGTGTCCGAAAACAGGCCGAATTTGACGAGCACGAGGTGGAGAAGCTAGAAAGCAACAGAAGGACAAAAACACTAGGCTTATGAAATGACTAAAATGCCCCCAACATGTTAATTATAATATTGTTAGTTGCTGTTTGGAATTATTGCAGGAGTTGTTTGGGATTAAAATATTGGGGTTGGGTAGTGGAACTGTCCTAGATATTTTTCCCTGGGTTTAGTTGGATTTCATTCTCACGAGTACGTCTACCTCTAAATTTCAAATTTATTGTCTAATGTGCTATTATTTTTAATTTAATTATTAAATATCTACATGAAATTTAATAAATTAATAAAATAACTACATATTTTGAATTTAATTATTAAATATAATTTTTTATTAATTTTTAATTATATGAGACAGGGTATTTAAATAAATTTAAAAAGTCTTAAATTCTATTTTTTCGATTATTATTTTAAAAAATATATATATTTATTTTAAATATATTAAGAAATTTATTAAAAAAACAATAATTTTAAAATAATTAAAAAATAAATAAATAAAAATTATGGAACATAAATAATATAATTTCCAAATAAATGAATGAACTTTAAAAAAGTGATAATTAATTAATAATTTTATATTTAAAAAAAATAACTATTTTTATATAAATATTTGTATCATAGTTATTTGCTATACTATGTAAATTATTCTACATGTCTATAATTTTTCATAAAATTGACAGATAGTGAAACTTGGTGGACTTCATGAAGTGGAAAACAACACTAAATGAGAAATAAAAGAAAAGTAATATTTTTTTTGTTGACTTTTTCACTATTTTATAATAAAAAATAAGATGGGTGGTGTAGTTGACTCATGAAAAGTGATTGAGCACTTCATTTGGAAATAACTTTGATGTTTGTAGTGGGAAATACACGCATCTTGATGAAGAGTCGGTTGATATAGTGTTTGAATTTTTCTTTTCACGAATAAAATTATTTATTAATTTATTAATTATATAATATTATATAATTTATTTTGAATGATTATTATAAAAATAACAATAACAGTATAAATTAATTATATTGTTAATGGGTTTATTTAAAAAAAATACAAATTATATAATTATTAAATGTTTTTTTACTTTTACAACATTAACCATAATTATTAAATGTTATTACATTTAAGTACTCCCACTTTAATAAAGTCCACTCACTTGATTGATTTCTATGTTTCAATCATGTTATGTGTTGATGAATTAATGTTAAGATAAGCACAAAATGAAACAATTAGATAAAGTAAACAATAATTTATTATTAATCTGAAAAAGTATTTTTCATCTAAATTGTTAGAAACATCAAGCTTAATCCTCTTATCTTCACTATGAAATTTGTATGCATTTTTGCAAAATTGACTCTTTAATTATTTTTAAAAATATAAAAACGATGTAAATACACTACATTATTAATTTTTATTTTTTAAAAAATATTTTCTATTTTATAATATTTAAATTATTTTAAACACATGAAATTATAAGAAAATAATCTCATCTTTTAAATAATCGTCTATTTATTTTGAATGATATCTTTTTTATTTGATGAAATTTTATTAATATAATAAATAGTTTTATTTTAAAAAAATTAATAGTAAAATATATAAATTTATTAATATTTTTTATTTTTAAATTATAATTAAAATAAAATAAATTATTTCTTAAAAGTATTTTTATAAAAAATAATTTTTTAAATTATAAGTTGTTTTTTTAAAAAAGCAAAGCATATATATATAGTAACGAGTGAATGAAAATGGAAGGCGATTATCCGAATATATTTCACCTAAGACCCAAACGATTCCGTTTTCCCTAGGCGTCTAACTTGGCATCTATCTAGCACATACTGATTCCTGGATCTGGACCCCACCAATTTCCGGGAACAACGGTCAACCGCATCGCACCATCCTTACGCGACACGTAACCACATTGGTGGCTGGGAATTCGCGGGCAGAGATTACGGGCAGATCCCATAAATATCTGGAGCCAAAGGCCCGCCTTAGCATCCTCCATAGATATTTTGCTTCAAAATAGTAAGAAAAATAAATAAGTTACCTAAAATTAATAAATAATAAAAAGAAAAAAGAGTGACGTGTGACCAATCAGAGAAGAGGTATAGATATATATAAAGCATTGTAAATCTCCTAAACACGTGGCATAATGCTGTGTTAGGAATATATCTTGCTTTGATCTTGAGTTTTTGATCCACTTGCCCTCGTGACCTTGTTGTGGGGTCCACTCTTTCCACTGCGTTGCATGTGATGTGATGATGATCATTGTGTATCATCATGTATGTGCATGCGATGTAGGTTCTATTAGCATGAGGCGTTAGGTTTTGGGAATTGCATTGGTAGTAATATGTCGCCTGGCGCAACGGTTGTCGACACGTGTGTAACGAAATTTTGCAATACACGGTTTACGGAAAAATATTTTCTAATTTTTTTAATATTTATAAATATAAAATAAATGAAAAATATTTTTTAATTAAAATAAAAAGTAAACATTCTTAAAAACATTCTATTAGAAAAGCTATTTTTCGTTACTTTAAATGTTTTATTAATTAATAATTATTTAATACTTTTAAAATATCAACTAACATAAACGATAGAATATTTTTAATTAATAATTATTAATTTATTAAATATTTTTATTTACGTATCGTAATATAATTAATAAAAAATATAATTTCATCATGTATTATATAATTTAAAGAGTTATATTTTAAAAAAAATGAAGGGTCATAATAATTTTTTATTTGAAATAATTTTTCTATTAAATCTAACCTATAAAGTTTAGAAATGATATCCATATTTTTTTAGTTTTATAATTTACTTTTTTTATTCCAAATTTAAATAATCTAAAATAATGTTTTCTTAAATAACTTTATATCAAAGTAATTAAAAAATAAAAAAAAAAGCAAAACAACCTTGCTGGCACACTGAATAATGGAGGTTTTGAGTATTACTAATATACCCTTGAAAAATCTTAAAACTTCAGTAAACTAATTTATTTCGATTGTTTTGATTTTTATTTTTAAAAATTTTAATTATTTTAATTTAATTTAATTTTAATTAAAAAATTAAATTAAATTAATTAAAAATATTATTAAAAATTAAACTATAATTAAAATTTAAATATTTTAATTAAATTTTAAAATATTAAAAATAACATATAAAAAAATTAAATAATTAATTTGAAATGAATTGAATTAAATTAATTTGATTTAATTTAATTTTTACTTTCATTTTTATAAAATATTAAAATTTTAATTTTAATTTATTCGATTAATTTAATTTTTAAATTGAATTAATTAAATAGTTATTTTTATATTTAATATATTATTTATTATTTAATTTAATTTAATTTATAGTAATAATTTAAAAGTAAATTTAGCACCAAAAGATAAAATTGGTAGTTTTAGCCCATGTTAATTTAGTCTAAACCTATTTTATATTCTAATATTGATTTTTTATTATTTAAATTTTATTTTATAAAATAAATAGAATCTGTTAATAATATTTTAATTTAAAAATAAAATATCCTAGTATTGATTTGTTTACTATTTAAAGTTTATTCTATAAAATATAAATGGTATATTCTATTTGAACTTATATTAAACAATTTATAAATTTTAATTTAACTTATCCTTCTTAATTTATTATTGAGTGAATAATTTAATTCCCTCTTTCTTCCATATATATCTCTAAATTTTAATCTGTTAATAATTTAATTAATAATCTATTTTATTTAAACTATAATATAAAAATTTTATTATTATTATTATTATTTTATTTTTATTGTACTATGCTATAGATATCTCAAAAGAATTTATTTTATAAATATAAAAGAAAATTCAAAATTAGATAAAGGGACTCTATTTTTCTATGATCAGTACATAAGATTTTTCTATTAATCTATTGAATTTAATAAAATATTATTAATTATTTAATTTAACACAAATAAATTAATTAAAATAATTTAATATTTTTAAATTTATTAAAATGATTTAACACAATAAATTAATTAATACGATTTGACATAATTTAATATATATTAATACATTGACATAATTTAATATTATGACACATTTTGATACATATTTAATATTTTTAAAATAATATATTATATAAAATTTATATATTTATTTTTAACATTCATAAATTTAGTAATATGCTAAAATAGAAATCTTAACTATTCTAATATTAAAAAAGTAAAATTTTAATATTTAATAAATTAATATTTTAAGAAAAATATTACAAGACAATATAATATAAAAATATATCTTATATAATTTTTCAATAAATAAAATAAAAATAAATTATAAAAAACATGCTTAATTATATAATATATTAAAATTACTAAAAATAAACTTAATTATCGTAATATGTGAGTAATGTAAAATTATAAAATTAAAAAAAAAAACAAAAATCAGTAAAAAAAGATTTAATTGATTCTGTGGGTTGATTATGATATGGTTAAAGAAATCGAGTCTACAACGGAACCTTATATAATGGCAATAAATAAAGACATAAAGCAAAATAATGAGGTGAATGTCGGTTACACACTCACTATAAAATAACCGAAAATTGACCAATAGCCAATCGCCACGCATTACCTGTCGGCGCCAAAACCCCAAAGCGACATAAAGTTAGTCATTTATTTAACTCCTAAAACCTCTATCACGAGTTGTTTGTTAAGGTACGTGTTCCTTCGTTAACCGTACACGTGTCCACCTTTTGGTCATGGTCGGCGGGCCCGTGGACTGTGATCTTTTGTAGGCCAATGATAAATGATTTCAAAAACATTGGACGGCTGGGAGATAATTACAAGCTTTGATTGATTTTGTCTGACTGAGCTTCCATTAGTTAGAAGTGACAGTGTCAGCTTGAGAAAATTAACATTAAACAAGAAAGAAAGAAAAACAAAGAAGAAGCTTGTTTGGGCCTTGTCAAGTTCTTGTTGGGCCTTGAGAAAATTCTGTTCCAACTGCTGATAATGGCTAAGTGACAAAGGTTCCTTGCCTGATTGTTGGTTTTGCTTGTGTAATAAGCCTATAACCTATTTGACCCAATGTTTGGTTTATACACGATCTCACATTTTACTTATAGAAATCAACCAAGCCCCAGTCTGCCAACTTGAACAAATCATAAAGTATCTATTGGTATTCACCCGGCAATTTGTCACGAGCTTCTGTTGTCCTTCATAAGGTTGGTTGTGAGATATTTATCACCTTACTTTGTTGTTAAATCAGTAGGCAGAAAGATAGATATTTCATGTGCAACTCCCTTTCTGTGCTTCCACCTTTGCTTGTAGAATATTGCCTTACAAAAATACTCATGCCTACTTATCTAACTTCTGCTCACAGATCTGCTTCATCACATGGTTTTGCTTCCCATGTTACGTTTCCTTTGGATTGGCAATGATGTTGCGATAGAAGTATTCAATCTCGCTGAAGAAGAGTTGGGATTGGCAAGCATTAATGTCCCCTTGTGGTGCCATGCGATGCAGTGCTTTTGGAGTACTTAATTGATTTAATCCAAAGGCGTATGTCTAAAGATGTGGAGAAAGCATTGATGATATCTATGGCTAGCATTCGCTGCAGATCCTCATCAAGCAATTCTAAATCAACAATTACCAAATCTGCAGCTTTTAACACTCATTATTGATGAGTAATGGCTCGGATCGCCAAGCCTACTGCAGTCCAAACCAAGGAAGTCTGGGCCGATCCAATACAGGCTCACAATGTGTTGCGTAATAGACTCAGACCAACTGAATTTCTGAGTCCACAGGCCAGATAAGGTTCGAAGGAACTCAGGGCAGAGGAGTCCCCCTAATCATTAACAACCATAGTAATAGGAATCATTTTCAAAAGGAATTAAAAGAAATTAAATAGCCGTTTTACGAGAATTGGAACACCGTACTCACAGGGCTGCCGTATAAAAGTGACCAACCGGTAAGGGTGTTTAAACAGACCTAATCCCAGACTTATTTTCGATCTCAATCATCAATTGTGATTTTGTTTTGGTAATTGATCTACATAAGCGTACGTGTATTTATCTATGAAAAAGATTTCAAAGATCATCACTAGTGTTATTTTTTCTTGAACTGTTATTTTCATGTAAATTTACAAGCAATCTCAAGCAGGGAATGAATAATTGTTCTTCGGGTTTAAAAATGACATGCGAAGCAGAAGAATAAGCTATCTGTAGCAGCTTTGTTTCTACAAAATGATTGAATATCTTATTCAAAAGGATACTTAAACATTCACATGCTTGATACAAATGAAAATTTTCAGATTTCCCAGTTCTAAAGAAACTACTAGCGTTTTCCTGCTTGACAGTGGAGAAATGATCATGGGACAGATGCCATGCAGGTCAATAAGACATGACTTTACGTTTTTCACATACTTTGTCGGTCATCTTCCTCGTGGACCAGCTGGTTTAGCTTGAGAATCAATAAATCAAAATCATCTTGGCTTCGGATGAGGCTGAGACGCACATACCGATCTCCAGCGAAGAACAAACCACCAGGCCGACCAGTGATATTGCCTGCTTGAAGAACTGCATAACAGTCTTTATCTTCTTCTCTCTCACACTTCACCCACGCATAAGCTGAAATGAAATCGATGTTTATCGAAATTATGTTTAACATAAACTAGATCCTACGTGTTCATAAATGTCTGTAATCTTAAACCGAGAGTTACCAGGTGAAGCTTCCCTGACTTTATGGAAAAATGTGCAGTACTGGGGTGGTATTTTCTGGACAGAGAAGCGCTTTGACATTGACATTGTCTTGCTCAATCTTTCCCAACGTTTCCTCATTGTTTCATGTCCAAACTCAAATATGTCCTTTCCTCCTTGAAGGACAACTTTCAGGAGCTGCAGAGCTCTTAATTGAGTTTCCCGAGAAACTCCCATGACTGTTAATTGCAAATACGATTTCATTCTTTGATATGTGGCCTCATCCTTTAATACGGCCCAACTGTACAACAAAAGACAAAAGCTATTGGAGTTGTTCAGGGAACAAGAGAGTTAAAAGTTTTATATTTACCCAAATCTAGAGCCAGCATGACCAGTGAGTTTAGAGAGAGTAAACAGCATCACTTCTTCATCTGCTGGAGCTGGAATTGCTGTGAAATGAGGCCAATAATAGGCACGATCATAAATTGCTTTCACATTTCGGCCTTGAAGAACTGCCTCGTTCAGCTGGCCATCAGGGTTATTTGGAGAAGTTACAAACTCAATTATATCAGTATTAGTGTCTGAATAATTCTTCCACAAGGAAGCATCTCCTTCAAACCTGAAATCCATCGACCTGAATAAAGTTGTCTGCGCTTCATAAACCTGTAAAACGCATTTTAACATCACGACCTCAGTATAGATTCAAGAATCAAACAATGAAAATTCAAGAAATGAACAAGTACAAACCGGGTAAAAAGGGATTGAAGCTACAACTCTGGCAGGGGATGAGGCATTATAAGGGGACAAAGCATAAACTGCAGCATTAAGGAGTTGGGTTGAACCAACACCAAAAAGAATGTATCTTCCTTGTGTTACTGCATTCCCTACAGTGTCATGCAGCTTGCGAATGTGGCTTTCTAGCACTTGTGAGATTTGGGTTTGATCTGCGTGTAAGTAGCTCATCCGATGCCATCCTGCTATAACAACTGCACTGCTGGCTGCGTGCTGCACCCAGAAAGGCTCCAAGAATAATGGATCTCCACTGTAACATTTAATCCAATGTGGATGAGAACATAACTATGAATAAGAGTACAATTACGATAGAATCAAGGATAATTTCAACTGTAGGGTATGAGTTTTAAAGTAATAGGTTTGCTTGGCAGCAAATTCCTTAAGAAAGATCGACATTTTCGAGACTTTAAAATTTCCGATGCACAGTGAAATTTCTTCACATACCTATAAACCATTAATAAATGAGTAGAGATGATTCATGAATACTTCTACTGATTTCTATGATTCTATAATTATCCTATGGTTGGATCAATTTTGCAAGAAAATGGAGAGAAATTATACATTTAAAGCTTGCGTGTGTTTTTAGTTTGATGTGTGATTGACAGAGAAAGAGAAGTACCCATTAGCATTTACAGAACAGTGAGGGAAGAACTGGGAGCAATCAGGACCTCCATAACAACTGTGACACTCACAGATCGGTGGTTGTCCCCTATGAAGAATGAGGCCGTCCAAGAAGGCTCTTCCATGGCCTGAGCAAGAAATGGCTGCTGCTGCCTCAGCTTCTGCTGCTGCTCTTCTTGTCCAACTCACTTGAGAATCCTCATACCATTTGTACATAAAAAACAGATTAAGAATGACGGATGACACTAAGCACCACACATAGAGATGGTGAGTTTTTCTTGAATTTTCCATTTTAATCCGATTTTATTACTTGTTTTGGATCGGAAGGGAGAGCTTAAGATCTGTGTTTAAGAGAATAACGAGCTCAACATGCTCATTTTTTAAATATTTTTTTGGTCAATTACATTATGTTATTGGCGATTATAGCTGTTGGGATTACTTCTTTAGTTCATAAAACGAGGCGGCGGGAGGAGGGGAAGCTCACCCTAACGGATCGCACTCATGTAATTTTTAGATTATAAATTGCAAGCAACCAAAGGAGCATCATAGAAGAAAAAAAAATACAGGTTATCTCCTCTCATCTCTCTCTAAAAGTATAATTCTATGCTTATAGCTATTACAAATCTTTCACTAAGTTTATAAGCCTTTCAATTGTTATAATTGACTTCCACAATCTCAAATTTTAAAAAATGAGATAAAATAATACGAATCTCTTGTTTTTTCGATTAAAAATATTAAATTAAATTTTAATTATAAAATATTTTTAAATTATGAAAAAGAGCGTTTTAGTCATTAATGAATATACGTATTACATTAGCTTTTCTCACAAGCCATGATTATATTTATTAGTTATTTTTTTTATTTTGCATATTATAATTTAATAACTCAGTTTTATAAGGCTAACGTGCTCAACGTGTTCATTTTTAAACATTTTTTGGTCGGTGATTAAATTTTAATTTTAAAAATTATTAATGAGTAACTAATAATATGTATTATATAATTAAATTTCAAATTAATTTTAAATTATAATTACTCGAATTTTAATGTATTTTTAATTTAGTCAAACAAATTTAATATTTTTTAAAACTGTTTTAAACTTTAATTTTACTTTTATTAAATTTTCTTTTACCTGCTATTAAAAATATAATTTAAAAAAGTTAAATAATTAGATGTATTTAAAAAAAATAAAATTAAGTGATTAAATTAAAAACACATTTAATACATATTATTAATTACTATTGAATACACTCTATTTACATTAGGGTTTCATGATTAGTATTTGATTCTTGACGAATCCATGATTAGTGTTTGATTCTTAATATGGCCATAGAAATCACAAATAATAAATTTTTTAAAATATCAATATATCACATTCATAAAATCACAAATAATAATTTTTTTAATAAATAATAGAATTAATAAAATCTTTTTTAAAACTTATATTATACTAATTATTTCATTTTGGTTAATAATAATATATAATAATAAAATACGAAATTCACATATGAGAAAATAAAAACTATGTCTCCATGCATGTCCAGTGTGGATTTATTACATTTTCATGATCAATAGGCATAATAAAGTTTAATCTCATCCATATTAATTTTTTTTTAATATGAAATTGAGAATATGTAAATTTAAATATGAATTTTCAAAATAATACATGTTGCTTTGAAATGTAATTATACAGTAAAAAATAATATATTTTTATGAAAAATTGAGTAAAATAATTAAAAAATACAAAAAAAAATGAAATTTAATCAAAATTTTGATAGATTTATAATAATAATAATAATAATAATAATAAAAAGGACAAAAACGTTACCGTTGCACGACTTGAGCAGACCGGTCCCAGAACCCGATCTAACTCAAACCTTGAACCATCCCTCTCCAGCAACAATCAATCGCATCGCCTTGCTTAAACCTCAAAAACCTAACAAAATTAGACGGCCTATCCTCATGCCCCTCTACTCCCTCTGTTTTCCTTCGTGGCTCCGTCCTTCGCGTCCAGTCGCAGTGGTTCCAAGCTCATTTCTGTTATCCTCCATCAGTTCAGAGGTCGTACGTGGATAAAAGTGGGAATTTTTTGTATAGCTTTTGTTGTTTTACCCAACCGAAATGCTCGAGGCTGCCTACAGAAACAGCTCAATCGAGTGGAAGCCTTCTCCTGTTGTAGCTCTAGCCACCAGCGTAGACGACTCCCAGGTCGCTGCCGCCCGTGACGATGGCTCTCTCGAGATTTGGCTCGTGTCTCCTGGCTCCGTTGGTTGGCATTGTCAGCTGGTACTTAACGCTTATGTTTTATCTATGTATATGCATATTTTAGGTGCTTATCAAGTTGTTTTTACTAATTAGCTAGTCTTTTGGTTGATTGTTTTTTTAGACTATTC
Organism: Manihot esculenta; assembly: GCF_001659605.2. NCBI lineage: Eukaryota > Viridiplantae > Streptophyta > Magnoliopsida > Malpighiales > Euphorbiaceae > Manihot > Manihot esculenta. The sequence continues at coordinate 8,793,893 of NC_035178.2, forward strand.
ATGGAGACCATCTTTCGCGTGTCTCATCACTCGTTTGGTGTCGAGTTGGCTTAAAAGGATTGCCTTGTGGAAGGTTGTTCTCCTCGAGTATTGATGGTTCAGTTTCTGAGTGGGATCTTTTTCACTTGAAGCAGAAGGTATAATTTTAATTGCAATGTTTGCTGTTTGTATTTATTTCACTCAATTCCTTTGCATTTAATAATCAGTTAAGTAGCTTTTTTTTTTTTTTTTTTTGCTTTTCTCCACAGTTTTAGATAAATTCTTGGCTGCATTACTAAGAAAGTTAGATTTTTTAAGTATATCCATGGTTAACAAATTGGAAATGAGGGTTTTCTTTTTCCATATATTTCACCGCTGGAATGATATAGGTGTTCAATCTATTGGGTTATACTTTCCTAGTGAAAGATATACTAGAAGGGTTATCTTTATGCTATTTGGGAGCCCATTTAATGCAACCAGGTTAGATATTTTAATAATTTAAATTACCCATTGAATGACCTGTATTTCTTTACATCTTGCAGACTGTCCTAGCGTCAATTGGGGTTTCAATATGGCAGATGGCTGTGGAACCCTCTAGGGATCCCCCAAGTCAAAAAGATATTGGGTCCAAGCACCTTGGAAATGGATATTTAAATGATAAACACAATGATATTAATGATTATCCATCCAGTGAAAGTGAAGATGATTCAGACTCAGATGAACTTCATGAGCAATCCATTGTTCAAGATCCACTTGTCGCAATTGCTTGCGATGATGGCTGTGTGCGGATATACACTATTCCCGACTCAGATGAGTTAATATACAATAAAACATTGCCAAGGGTCAGTGGTGAGATTTCTTTACCTAGCGAACTGCTCTTCTGCATCATTGCTTCTTCCTTTATGAAGAGCTCTTAACTTTTATAACTGTTTGCAGGGCGAATTTTAAGTGTGACATGGAGTTCTGATGCAAGTAAGATATATTCAGGAAGCAGTGATGGGTAAGTTTCACCCAGACTGGCAATGTGTATGTTTATGCTTGTGATAGATAAGCTTTCAGATGCATGCTTTTAGCCAATAGTTTCCCCAGACTAACAGAAAGTTGTTGCATTTGCTGTCTAGAGCCTGCTTCTTCCTTTTTATGTATGCTTTTTTTTTAGTATATACTATCATATGACGTTAGACTTCTTGCAGATTTATAAGGTGCTGGGATTCTAAAGTAGGTCATGAGATATATAGGATCACTGTTGGGCTTGGTGGTTTGGGCAGTGGACCTGAACTTTGTGTGTGGTCTTTACTTGCACTGAGGTAGAAATGGAAGCATTCTGTATTTGTGTGCTTTGGTATCTTCATATTCTAGCCACAACTAAATTTTGTGGCCTTGCTAATAATCAATCATTGCCAATTCCAGGTGCGGGACCCTAGTCAGTGCAGACAGTACTGGTAGTGTTCAATTTTGGGACTCTCAGCATGCAACACTCTTGCAGGCGCATTCTTCTCATAAGGGTGATGTGAATGCTCTGGCAGCTGCACCCAGTCATAATAGGGTGTTCTCTGCTGGAGCTGATGGTCAGGTACAGGCTTTTGTTCTATTTGGAATACTAACTTGTTATGATTTTCTTCCTATGTTCTGCTGATCCAAGTAATGCAAATAACAAATTCAACTCCTGGTTTGGAATATTCTTTATGTTAGGTTGAGTAGATGTTGTCTTAACACAAATTCATATTTAAGCATGTTATGCTTTACTTTTCATTTTAGTTGGGACTTGGGAATAGAGTTAGGCATCCTGCTAAAGTTTATTTGTTTCTGTTGATAGGTCATTCTGTATAAGCTTTCTAGTGAGACAGTTGGATCTAGTGAAGATTTGTCAGCTAAAATGATGAAGAAATGGATATATGTTGGTTTCGTAAGAGCTCACACACATGATGTTAGGGCATTGACGGTGGCACTACCAATCAGTCAGGAAGGTCTGTGCAAGATTTAGTTTTATATCTTTTATTTTTCGTAGTTCTTGCGTTGGTTCATTAGTCAGTATTTACATTAAGCATTTTCACACATCCACACCTTTTGTTGTCAGACTCTACGTCTCAAAGCTTCTCAGTTAACTAAATTGCATGCATAACTTGGCAGATCCATTGCCTGATGAGAAGGTAAAAAGAGTTGGTAGAAGGAAGAGAACCATTGATTTTAGTTATCGTAAGTGGGCTCATCTGGGAGTTCCCATGCTCATCTCTGCTGGTGATGACACAAAGCTCTTTGCCTATTCTGCTAAGGAATTCACTAAGTTCAGTCCATATGATGTCTGTCCTGCACCTCAGAGAGTGCCTATTCAGTTAGTTCTTAGTACTGTATTCAACCAGAATTCTTTGCTTCTGGTTCAGGGATCTTATTGGTTAGATATTCTGTGTGTTCATATGAGAAGTGGAATCATGCCTGATATTGGTCCTGGCCCTTCAAGGGGCCATGCAAATACGGATTTGGTAGCTCGAATTAAAACTAAATCATCTCGGAAGATCATATGCAGTACCATTTCTAATGCAGGAACCCTATTTGCTTATTCAGACCATGTTAAACCCAATCTTTTTGAGTTGAAGAAGCATAGTGGCCGAACTGCATGGACTGTTAATAAAAGGCTTCTTCCTCAACGATTACCATATGCACATTCCATGGTTTTTAGTTCTGATTCTTCAAGGTTGATGATAGCAGGGCATGACAGACGAATATATGTAAGCTTCAGCACCTTCACCTCTCTTTTTGTTAAATAAACTTGAATACATTATAGATTAAAGATTTATTTTTATTTTTTGAATTGAAGGCTAAATGTATAATAAGGATTCTAGATATTAGCAAGTAGGCTTTGTTTGAAATATATTCGGTCTTGTTTACAATAATTGCTGCAGGTTGTGGATGTTGGTAGCTTTGAACTATTACATGCCTTCACCCCTCGGCATGGGGAATATGATGAAAAAGTATCACCCGCAGAGCCTCCTATAACTAAAATGTTCACCAGTGGTGATGGGCAGTGGTTAGCTGCTGTTAATTGCTTTGGAGATCTATATATATTTAATCTGGAAACACAAAGGTATTCTAGCATGCTTTGTATTCTCTAACATCATTTACGTTTCTGTCATGATCTTCTGTAATTGTATTATTCTACCTATAACTTGTTCATGAATGCCATACTTTTATGACCGTCTTTCTGTTGCTTGATTTACTTGGATATATTAGTAATATTTTATATTTTTTGGAACAGGCAGCATTGGTATATATCACGATTGGACGGTGCTTCTGTTACAGCTGGTGATTTTTCTCCTCAAAATAATAATATGCTTGTAATCACGACCTCTTTAAATGAGGTTTATGCATTCGATGTGGAGGCAAAACAGCTGGGAGAATGGTCCATGCGGCATAAATTTGTTCTCCCCAGGAGATACCAAGAATTTCCCGGGGAAGTTATTGGGCTCTCTTTCTTGCCTTTGTCAAATCCACCTTCTGTTATTATCTACAGTGCCAGGTGCTGCTCTCCTAATTTCATTACATAACAAATGTTTTTATGTTAATTTCTTCATTGGTCAGAGGAGATGATACAGGCCAGGGATGAAACAGTTAAGCCAAGAGTTAAATGGGCTGAAGAAGCCGAGGGTCTATGCAAGGGGAAAGTGCATGAATGTGCAAGAAGGAAGGGTCGCGTCATATGTGAAGGGAGAAGATTCTGGTATAGGGATTACAGTAGAATATAGAAACAGCTGGCAGAAATTAGTTATGCAATGATTAGGAATGAAATATTTATAGGTTTTGTACAGGAAGAAAGGGGGAGGCTATTTTCGATTTTTGATTCATTCTAGTAGTTGGTATGAACGGTGAACCCCCGAGATTGATCCGGTAGATTGAACCAAATTGTTATAGAGTTGAGAACATAATCTAAGAACACAAGACGTATCAAGCAAACAAGAATTCCAAAGCCAATAGCAGAGTAGGAGATTGCTAGTTTTTTACTGAGAAAGGAAGCCAAACAGCAATACAACCATGAGTATGTATCTCAGGTCTCTAAGCCTTAAGGCTGAAAAACATAAAATATCCTCCTCCTTTCTTCCTGTTTAAAATCCATAAATATTTTATTTCTAATCATTGCATAACTAATTTCTGTTAGCTGTCTCTGTGTTCTGCTGTAATACCTGTGTCAGAATCTTCTCCATTCATATATGACGTGCTCCTTCCTTCATGTAGACCCTCAGCTTCTTCAGCCCATTTGACTTTCGGCCTAACTGTTTCATCCTGGGCCTGTATCAGTAGATAACAAAGATATAAGTTCCATTTGATTGTTTTTGCTAGAATCCGCTCCTACTATTCTCTGCCATCTTTTTAAAATTTTATTTTATGATGAATCTAAAGCTTGGATTTTGCTTATGGTGTAGGGCAATGTGCTTGATTAACTTGGGGATGCCATTGGATCGAGAAGAGGACAAAGCTTTGGTAAAACTTCATCCTTCACCATTAAAGAAGTTACAAAATAATCTTATTAATGGGAGATTGAAACGTAAGTTGAAAGACTGTCACACAGAGGCTAAACATCAAAAAAATTTTGAATTTCTTGCTTTCAGAGATCCTGTTTTATTTATTGGAAACCTTTCTGAAAAATCTATATTGATCATAGACAAACCATGGATAGATGTGGTTAAAGGTTTGGATGCCCCTCCTGTACACAGACATATATATGGGACATAATAGCTTCAGCTATGCTATGGTAGTTTACAGCTAGATGGGTGAATGCTGAGTTGGCATTTGGTCCCACAACTTTTGACATTAGATTTTAAGTTTTTCCATAATTCAAGGGATTAAGGGAGTTGGAGGGTGGGAGGATTCATTGCATGTATTCTATTATATTTCTAAAAATAATTTCTGAAATGTTAAAGTAGCATTTTTGTCTTACCATGCTTTTCCTTGTTTAACCATGTTCAAACTCATGGTTTGGATTTTTTTGAAATAAATTTTTAAAAATTCATTGAATTTTTATAAAATTATATATAATTTTTTTTCTCTTTAAAAAAGTTGAAAAAAATTAAATAAAAAATTGATAAAAAAAATAAATTTAATTAAATTTGAAGTATATATTTTGTTAATAAGTATATAATAAGTTCTTACGTTAGATTACATTTCAGCTATTTTAAAATTTGAAGGATCTTTTAATTTAATTTTAGAATTTGAAGGGTTTGTGTAGGGAAATATATTTGACTTTTTGTTTTTTAAAATTAAAAGCACTAGTGGATTTATTTTAGTAGTTAAATGAAATATTTAAATTTATATAATTTTTTATTTATACTACCCGAAAATGACCGTTGCCTAAAAACTATTTATTTTGAATCATTTAAAAAGAACAAATAAATTTTGAATGAAATGATAAATTACTAATAAAAAATAAATTATTACCAGCAGACAATATAAAATTATTAACGTTATTAGTAATAAATATACAGAAAATTTATTCTTTAGTTTATATATTATAAAAATTTATTAATTTTAAAAAATTTATTAAAATATTTTTAGTGTTTATTAATTTTAAAAAAAAATTCTAAAATGCACGGGATGTAAAGAGATTAATTAACTTTTTATAAAACTGAAAACAGAGATTAAATAATGAAATATTTAATTATTAATGTAAACGTGAAAGAAAGGAAATAAAGATAAAAGAAATTATTAATAGAAAGAAATAGATAAGAGAAAAATGATTTGGTTATATATATAATTTGAATTAAAATGCAAATTCAATGTCTATATAATTTGATTAAGATTCGTTTTGTAAGTAAATAAATTATATTTTATGAAAGAATATAAAACTCTATTTGTTTTCAAAAAATAATTTCTACTTAAAAAATATTTCATAGAAAATAATAAAAAATATTTTTCAATTAAATAATTTATTTTTTATTATTTAATTTTAATTTAAAAAATAAAAAATATAAATAAATTTATATATAAATATTTTATAAAATTTTTAAAATATAAAAATTGAATTTTTTAAAAAATTATTTTATTTAAAATAATTTAATTATTCTTTTAATTAAAAAAATATTTTTATTAAAAATGTGTTTTTTTTTTTTTTTTAAATATTCTCCCTAAAATAAACGGTGTTTAAGTGGAGGACTTCCAGATTGTGCAAATGAAACAATTTGGGTGGAACAATTCAATTCATTTCAATTAATTAATTAATTATTGTCTAAGAATAAAAATGGAAATAGCCAAAAGACGACTTTGAGCACTTGACTTTGAAAATATATTGTAAATAAAAAATGTATTTTTTTTTCGATTAATTTAAAAAAATTATTAAAATATTAAAAAATCTACTAATTAATTCTTGATTAATTTTAGATATTAAATATTTTATTATTTAATCTTAAATTTATTAGTTGATCCTTAATTTTATAAAAATTAAATTAATTATTTATTTATCTTAAACTTTTTTCATTATTTAATGGATAATATATTTACTATAAAATTTTCATAATTATTATTATAAAATAAATAATAATAAAATAAAATTATTCTATTATTAAATTTGAAAATTGTGTATTTAATAGTTAAATTATTACTTTTTAAAATTAAATGATAATTAATATTATTTTATATTTAAAAAAATAATAAAATATTACATATAATATACAACTAAAATTCTCATACTTATTATCATTCTTTTATAAATAAATTATATTAAATATAATAAAATGATGACGTATATTTATATTATATATTTTTCTTTCCTTTAAAAATATAAAAATTTTTCTTTAACATTCAAAATAAATTTAAAAAATATATATTTTTCTTTAATTATATATATTATATGGTTTCTAAAATTTTAAATATTCATATCATTTAGTTTCTTTAATCAAAATTAAATAAATTAACTAATATTTTATTTGACATAATAATTGAAATGTTTAATTTCACAAAATAAATAAATATTTTAACAATTTAGAAATAGGAACTAAATAATTAAATTTAATAAAATATAAAACCATAATAGTAATTCTATTTCTTGCAACACAATATCTAAAGGAGAAGAAACTCAAATTAGCTAGAAAACTGAAGTATAACCTTCTAGACTCTATTATTATTATTGTTATTATTAATTAATTATTAATTCTATTTTATTTTAATTATATTTTTATTATTATTTAATTATTTATATATAAATATATTATCTAAATTTTCCAAGGAGATTGGAAAGCGTTGATCAAATCTAATTGTGAACAAGGAGACAAACTTAGGGCAATTAATTATTGCCTAATAATTAAATAAAATGCAACTTATGGTATTAGAAAATTATAATTTAATGAGATTAAAATTATTTTTATATAAAATTTTAAATATAAATGTTATATGCGAACATTATAATTTCTGAAATGTGAGTCAATTTTTAAAAATATATTAAAATATTTTTGATATTTTAAAAAATCAATTAATTAATTTCGTTAATTTTGTAATTGAACATTTTACTATTTAATTTCTATAATTTTAAAAAAATTATTAATTAGTCTTTCAAATTATTAAAAAGTTTATTAATCAGTCCCTTTGTATTAGACGTATTTTAATTTTTTTTTATAATATTTAATAATTAAAATTAATGAAAGTACTAAGTATATTTTTTAAAATGTAATGATATTTTAATATTTGTAGGAGACGCGATCGATGAGAGATGCAAATGGCTGAAGACACGAGAAATGAGCGACGCGAGCTGTTGGAGATGTGATCAACGAGTGGCCAAATATGCAAGGAGTGAGTGACGCAAATGGGAGGCGCATTGAGTGGCAAGCAACAGAAACAACTAGCGACTCGAGCAGTGGGCAACTGGAATAGTAAACGGTGAGCAGTGATTGATAATGAGCAGTATGGTATTATAAATGCAACTCGTATTGAATTTTAATTTTTTATTTTTAATAATTTAAATTTTATATATTTTAATTTTTATTATATTTATTGAATTTAAATTTTGAAATTATTAAAGTTTTTATTTATTTATGAAAATTGAGTTTGAAAATTTTTTTTTGAATTCTGACGAAAAATTTAAAACTTAAAAGGGAATAAATTTGTTAATTATGTTATATTTTAAAGGATGGGAAAGTATTTTTTCCTTAATTTTTATTGTATTATAAATTTAAATCTTAAATTTATTAAAATTTTTATTTATTTATAGAGATTGAGTTTGAAATTTTTAATTTATTACTGAAATTTGTAAATAAGATTTTATTAATTCAATGTTTTTTGGAAGACTTATAAATTTGCAAAAATTAAATTTTAAGTATTAAAATGTTAAATTTTAAAAAATAATTCGATCATGTTTTTTTTATCAATAACAATACTTTTAATGGAAAATTTTTTAATTTTAATAAAATTAAATTTCAAAAATCAAAGTGTTGAGTCTTAAAAAAAATAAATTTATTAATTATACTATATTTCAGCGATAAAAAAAGTAATTTTTATAAAATAAATTTTATATGATTATATTGGATTTTTCAAAATAATTTTTAAAATGAAAAAAAATTAAATTTAAACATAAAAAATTTAGGAACATTAGTATGATATTCTTGTCTCTAATCAAGAAATTGGTAAAAATTTAATAGTTTGATATTCTTGTGTCTAATCAAGAAATTAATAAAATTTTAATTTAATTAATTTCTTTCCTTAACTTTATGCAAATGAAATTCTGGTAAATTACATTGCAAGTAATCAGGTGGGCAATTATTAGAAGATTTAGAAGATGTTCAATGTAATTTATTAAAATTAAATTATAAAAATTATTTTTTTTTTTAAATGGAAACCGGAGATTGAAGGACAGAATATGAATATTTTTAAATTTATTCAGAGCTATTTACCGTTGCGAAATTAAATTTGTGAGTGAAAAAAAATGTTTATAAATTATTTAAAATTTGTAAGTATTTAAAATTTTAAATAATTACAAGCAAGGGTGAAACCAGCTTTGTTAATAATGGGCCAAAAATTCTCTCTCTATATAAATTGTATTAAAATAATTAATTATATAATTATTAAAAAAATAATTTGAAAAATGTATATTGATCATCGAATGATATAGTAATTTATTTTATTAAATTAATTTATAAATATTATAAAATTGGTTCATTCCATTTATTTTTTAATTTATAAACTGAATTTATAAATATAAAAAAAATATTTTAAATAAATAAATAAACTTATTTAAAAATTTATAAGTTGATTTGATCCTTTCATAAGATAAACCCTTAATTAAATTAATGTCATTCAATTGCCGCCGCTGTCCTCATTATTTTGAACTGGCCTGGCCTTCCCATTGGCCATCAATATATTTTTTAATTTTCTAACTTTTTTATTATTTTTTCCCTATTTATAACTAGGCTGCGTAAGTCTTTTTAAAATATTAATTATTAATTATTATTATTATTATATATGTAATGATAATAATAATAGCAGTTGTATTCAACACCCAATAACAATTGAAATAACTATCCATGATATTTATAATTATAAAAAAATATCAATTAAAAATATGTATATATATATATATATATATATATACAAATTAAATGTAATTAATTATGATTTATTTTTAATTTCTATAATGTGTTTTTTTTAAGAGAATAATATGAGATGTATCAAATATTAAATATATTTAAAAATAAACTATATTTTATTATCATTTCAAATACAAGACACAAGATTGAGCTATTATTAACGATTACAAAAAAAATTAAAAAATAATTGAAAAATCATCGATAATTTTATTGCTGGTGCTTTAAATGTATTAATAATTATTTCTTTTAATAATAAAACATATAGTTTTTAAAATTTAGGTAAATTTGATTTTTTATCTAATTTTTTAAAAAAATTTTGTGACTTTATTATTCCATCGAAGAAGGTGACAATAGAAGGGAATTACCGTACTAAACTCTTAAATCTGATTTGGAATAAGCACCATTTGCTAACAAATGGATAATTATATTCGCAGATCTATTGCTAAAATAATATTTAATATCAATAATTTCATTTAAAAGATATTTATAATCACTGACAATTAAATCAAAGTATGATCTTACGGTAGAATCTAATGAGTTAATTGCTTGAACAATTGAAAGTGTATCCAATTCAATTAAAATTCGCTGTCAAATTTCACTCTTTATCCAACTTAAAACTTCAATATAACTTAAAACTTCAATAATACCTATAGTTTCTGCGTTTTTTGTTGATAAGAAACCTAGATAACGCCAGACTTTGGTCGTCACAAACTCCCCATATGAGTCACGTACAATACCATCTAAACCTACAAAACCCAAACTTGAACCAGTAGATGCATCCATATTCACCTTCATCCATCCTTCCAGTGGCCATTGCCATGAACGCAAGTGGTTTGGTGCAGTCTATTAATGAATTAACACCTAGATACTGCCATCCTACATCAGTTTACACCCAAACTTCTTGAGCAAAAGAATATTGAATTAAAGTATGCATTATAATCTCACTTTTACATTTACAAACTGGACATACATTATAGATTTGCATCTGACGTCGTTGAAGTACATCATAACAAGACACTACATTCGAAAGTGTCCTCCAAACAAAATTAAGAACTTTAGAGGGCACCTTACACTTCCAAAACTTGCTCCAAAAGCCTGAGATAGATGCAGAAGGAGAAGCATAAGAACACTGCAATTTATAAGTACTTTTAACAAAAATTTCTCCATCACGTTCAAACTTCATGCTAAAGACTGACCAAGTGGAATTGATTCATAAAACACAAAGGCAATAATAAATAAATTCCAACAGTTCTCAACAATTAAATCAGAAACATAATTAATAGCACAAGGCTCAGGAGAAGGAGGTATAGAAATAAAAGAATTGTGAGGATTAGATAACCATGGAGAGTACCATACAAAAATATCACTATTCGAATCTACTCAGCAAACAATATTTTGTTGTACCAGCGACCAAAACTCTCAAATAGAACGCCATACATAACTAGAATTATAAGCATGAAATGCCAAACTTGAGTTCTCATTCTGCTAAACAAGCCAATTTTAAATTTAGGTTTTAAATTTAGGAGTTAAAATCGCGACTAGATTAATAATAAAATAAGCATACATAACTACCACAATAATGTCAGTATTCATCCTAGTCAAGAAAAGATGATGATGTAAATAATATATCATCGTATAGAATCAATAATATTAAGACAATGTAAATTAAAATTTTAATTTTTTAATTATTTATCCTAACAATGATTAATTTAGTATACCACCTGGATTATCTAATAAGCAAGGACGTTATTAATTATTAATGGATCTGCAGTTTAAAAAAAACAACGTAAACGTGGTCTTTCTTTAATTAATTACGTATTAACACGCAGGATTAGGTAATTAATTAGTGATTAAACTAAGTACAGTTGCCTTGTTTCCCTGCGGTTTCCCATTTGTGCACATGTAAACTTTTTTAATGATTCCTACAGCCACCTACGCGGTCTGCTCTATATAATACTTTTTACACTTCTGTTCTGTGTCTCTATATATAGCAGCTTCATCCAAAAACAACGACCAGGTCACTGGTCAAGATGGCTAAGCAGACACTTCTCTTGTGCGGTTCATTGATTCTGAATCTCTTATTGATTAATCTGTTCATGCATGGCGAGTTAGAACGAAGTAATTGGACTAAAACAGCAGCAGTAGAAGCTGAAGCTGTTGCTTCCATTTCATGCTCAGGCCATGGACGGGCATTCTTGGATGGTTTATTAGGTGTTGATGGTAAACCTGTTTGTGAATGCAATTCTTGCTTTAAAGGTCCTGATTGCTCAGACCCAATTCCGAATTGTGAGGTTGATGCAGATAGGTAGGGTTCAATGTTCATAAGAACATCTATATGCAGTGGCGGAGCCAGGAACTTCCCTTTGGTAGGGCACCACCGGCTGCGCCGCTGCGGCACCTTCATCCCCTTCAAAATATTTTTCGGTCGCAGGTACGGCACGTGCCCCTTGCCGTACCCTCCCTCCGTCCCTGCCTAATATATAAAAAATTGAAATAGTGAATATTTTCAGTACTAAAATATGAATAAATACATTCATGAAGTATCAGAAAAATCACTCTATTTGAATTTGATTAATATAATCCATACTCAGAATTCATTTTAAATTTAATTGAAATTTATTATAAATTTAATTGAAATTTATTACAAATTATTCAACCCGTCAAAAATTCAATTATTATAAACTGAATATACTAAATTTATTTAATTTTATATATTTTAATTAATAATTTACATAAAAATGCATTTTTCATTAATAATTTTTAGTTTTTAAAAAATTTAAAATTTATTTTTTAAATAAAAATATAAAATAATTGATAAATATTATTATAAAATATATATTTTATATAAAATTAATTATTTATATAAATAACTTCAAGTAAATTCATATGTATAATATTGTCCTAATCTTTGTAACGTACAAATTGGAGTCCATTTAATAAGGCTGATTTTACACAACTTTATTTTTTGTATTAATTATTACACTAATTAAATCCCTAAACAGAGTCAATAATCAATAAAGAACCACATAATCACGTGAGACATGACGTGGCCCAATTAAAACCCAAAATTCGGTGAACGTGCAGTGACCTTATTATTTCTCTCTTTTGACAGAATGAAATGCGCTGCCACCGTCTTCTATTACAACAGCAACAGAAAAAAGATTTCACTTTTCCAGCTAAAAGAAATTCTCAATTTGCTCTCCCTCGAAAAAGCAGGCAATTGCGACTGCGGCAGCTCCAGCAGCGGTGAACGGAGGAGGCAAGGTGACTTCTCAAGCTTATTTGGAGAGTATTGCTGTGAAGGACACGAGGGTGTTAATCGCTGATCTCTGCCGCCAGTTCTACAACCTTGGATGGGTCTCTGGGACAGGTGGAAGCATCACCATCAAGGTCCACGATGATTCCATCCCTAAGCCTCAACAGCTTATCTTAATGTCCCCTTCTGGTAAATATTGTCGTTGCTATGCTATTCCCAAAATTGAGCTCCTCTGTTCATCTGTCTACATGTGTTGTCGGATTACTGCGCGGCACCACCGGGGGACGCTGCAACTGCACTGCTGCGGCACCACCGGCTGCGCCGCTGCGGCACCTTCATCCCCCTTCAAAGCATTTTCCGGTCGCCGGTACGGCACGTGCCCCCCCTTGCCGTACCGTCCCTCCGCCCCTGTCTATATGTGTCAATAGTTTGTTAATTAGTTACTAAACTCAACGTTCTTACATCTGCAGTGGAGATCCCATGTTCTTGGAGCCCTTCTGGTTGAAACATGCTGCGAGTAGCTCACTGGTGTTGCCTGGATGGCATCGTATGAGCTATGAATTCGAAGGTGGTTCTCTGATCTCAGAAGAGCTCAAGAATCATATTCGAAGACTGCACTCTGTGGTTGGGAATGCAAATACAGATGGGAGATTTATTATTTTTGGTGCAGGAGCAACACAACTTCTTAATGCTGCAGTGCATGCTCTTTCTTCTGATCATGATGGTGATGCTCCATCTTCATCGCCTTCTAGGGTTGTAGCTTCAATCCCATACTACCCAGTAAGCTTCATTATCTTCCCTCATGTGCTTCATCCACCAGATAGTTAGATTATGGTTAGATTTTAACAGTTGTGTCTATCTTTTGACAGGTTTATAGAGAGCAGACAGAGTTTTTCAAGTCTGAAGCTTACAGGTTCCATGGAGATACTATGTCGATGAAGAACGAAATGGATTACTTGTCAAGCAATTACATTGAACTTGTGACGTCGCCCAACAATCCTGACGGTCAGTTGAAGAAGGCAGTTCTTGGAGGAGCATCAGTGAAGACGATTCATGATCTTGCCTATTATTGGCCTCATTTTACTGCCATCCCAGCTCCTGCCGACGAAGACCTCATGATTTTTACAGTTTCCAAGCTCACAGGTCATGCTGGCAGCAGATTCGGGTAAGCTTCAGATTCTTAATTTCAGTAACTATATATATTTTGCATGCTTCATAGTATAAAAGTTTCTGACATCTGACATATGATGTTTCTTTGCAGATGGGCAATAGTAAAGGATGAAGCTATATACCAAAGAATGTCAACTTATATGAGTCTAAGTACCTACGGAGTCCCTCGAGAAACTCAGTTGCGAGTTCTGAAACTTCTGAAAGCAGTTCTTGAAGGAGAAGGAAAGGAAATGTTTGAATTCGGATACAAAACAATGGCCAATCGATGGAGAAAACTGAGGAAGATCTTTTCAGCATCAAGAAGATTTTCTCTCCAAGATCTTGATCATCAATACTGCTCCTTTTCCAAGAAAATCAGGGGGCCTTCTCCAGGTGAATTTTATTACAACAAAATCTGATAATTTACAAACTGCAAGCTTTAACGTATAATAAATTTTTGCATGTCTGACACAAAGTTCATAATGATTTGCAGCTTTTGCATGGATGAAGTGCGAGAGAGAAGAAGATAAGGAATGTTTCCAAGTGGTGAAATCAACAGCCAATGTCAGTGGACGCCATGGCAGCTTGTTTGGTAGTGAAAGCAGATATGTGCGTCTCAGCCTGGTGAAGAGCCAAGATGACTTCAATTTATTACTTGAAAGAATGGAAGCGTTAGTGCAACAAGAACCTCACAACAAAAAAATCCAACAAGGAAATGAGAGAAATGCATCCATGACATTTGGCTTTGGCCACCATTTTCTGCAACACCCAGATCTTGTTTCATACATTAACTCTTATAAATCCATGGATGAAGATATGTAGAAGCATTGCGTACCCATATAGATGATGAGAGATAGAGCATACGGCATCATAGATAGGTATAGTTTTTTTTTTTTTTTTTTTTTTTTTTTTTTTTTTTTTTTTTTTTTTCAAAATAAAAACTCTGAAATTTACCTTCCAAGTGTAAATAAGACTAGCTTAATAAATATATTTTTTTAATAGTAAAAAATTATTTTTTTGTAATTTGAATAAAATTATTTTATATTTTTAATTAAAATTTTAAATAAAAAATTCAAAAATAGAAGTTAAATATTAAAAATTTTTAATTTTTTTGAAAAAATATTTTACTAAGTTAGATCTAAATAACTTATTTAGAGAGGAGTTATTTGATAAAAATATTAAATAGGGTTTATTTATTCTTTGATTATAAGCTCAATAATTTATTTGGTTTTTTAGTAATAATTTTAAGGAATCAATAAAGTTTAATTATTTTGATAAATATATTCCGATGGAATCAATTATCGATTAATAAACTTTAAAATTTAATTGTCAGTTTGATTATATTTAATTTGTTTAATAATTAAAGTAATTGAAATAATCAAAATCTTAATTAATATATTAATTATAAGATATTATTATTTTAGCAAAATGTTTAATTTATAATATTATTGTACCAAAAATAAGTTACATTTATTATTATTTTTTTATAAACAATAGTTATTATTAATTAATTAATAACATCAAATATATATCTTCTTTTGACTCAATAAATTCAACGATATTCATTGATAACCGCTGGATTTTTTCAGGCCATTCGCCTTGCAGGACCATTCGCACGCGTGTCCGGGGAGAATCAGGAGTCGTTACGCATGGGGCAGCGATCTGATTTTCTCGTACGTCCATATCAATGTGACAGGGACAGGTGGCCCAATGACATATATTCTGTTACACGTCACTAGCAGACAAAAGAAAACATATAAAAGGAGAAATACTCTCCTATAGGTCTAAGTTTCTCTCCAGTTTTATATAATCCATTGTAAAACTCTATTTTCTGAATCTCAGATCATCAACCAGAATTATTTGAATATTTTAATTTTGATTAATTTCTTTTTTCTTCTTTTTAATTTCGATTTGAATTGATTAACAGTTAAAAAGTAAATTAAAACTTTTATTTAATTAAAATTTTAATTCAAAAGCAAAATAAAAATAAGGCAGAAAAGTTATGATTCTTAACGGTTGAATCCCTTTTTTCAATTTCATTAAGAAGAAAAAAAGAAAAGAAAAAAGAAAAAAAGGGTTCGACAGGAAAGTCGTTTCGATTCAATCCATTCTTGGGGTCCCTCTGCTTGGCATCAGGGACTCCAGAAATCCTTGTTTCCCAATTAAGTGAATTACATAGCTATACTCCAAGATAAACGTCTTCGTTTTGTTAGTCCCTGCACATATCAACCTAAGATATTTGCATAAGTCGGCCTAAATATTTTTTGAGGTAATTTACATAAACGGTATATTAACTTAGAGTTATAATAAAAAATTATTTAATATTTTAAACTAAAAATCAAACAAATTATTTGATTGACTTTTTTAAAAAAAAATTAAAAAATTTAATTTAATTAAACATTAGAGATGAAAGAAAATATATTTATTTTTAATTTAACAAGTGTTATATCAGTGAATAATTTAAAAATCTATTAGTACATGTAATATGGAGTTTTGTGTTATTTAAATAAAAGTGGAGGAATTTTATGTTAAAAAAATAAAATTTATACATTTTTACTGTTACAACTCTTTTTTTTTTTTTTTTTTTTTTTTTTTTGAAAAAACTGTTACAACTCTTTAAATGGTGTATTATCTGTGTAAATTAAAGAAACTTGATTTTCAGGCAACAACCCAGTAAAGATGCTTGTCAAGAAGAGATCAGACCTGATTATGTCTTGAAAATTTCAAACTTTTGCATGGTTACGTGAACAGACTGGATTGGCTGAGACAAACTGAACTCTTGGGATCATATGGTGCTCATGCAAACAGTCATGTTATAGCATGAGAGGTTCCAGTCCTTTGAAGCTCACAAAAGGAAGTAAAAGATATTTTCATTGCCAAAGCTATCTATCTCATCCAAATCCAACTTGTATAATGAAATAAAATGTTCAAATCTTCTATAAACATCATACAATGCTATCAAGATATTTTCATTTCAAGAAGAAAGTGTAGACATGGCATGGAGATTGCTAATGATGCTGTCTATTAATGCATGTGAGCCACTGGTAGCTGCAAACTTCAGGTGTTTAGGGGCTTGAGCTCTATCAAAATAAAATTCACCTGATACTAGCTTTTCCTTAGGCTGTAAAGCTAGCCAAATAACTGTGTCTGCACCTTGTTCGCTCGTTCTTAGCTTTCCTGAGAACCTGGAATCAATTTATTTACAAGGAAAAAACTAACGTTCAGTAAAGTTGTTGATGTATCTTGTTCGAAGTGTATCTATCCGAACAGGTACTTACGACTTGCTAAAACTCGGTAAACTCTTAGCAACTCCTGGTGTCTCAGCCCAACCTGGGTGCATTGAGTAGAATGAGATCCCTCTATCCTTGTATATTTCAGCCCACTTCTCAGTTAATGCCACCTAAGAAGGATCACATTATAGAACCGCTCAGTACATAACAGTTGGACCAGGGTCCAACCATGGGTTGCAACATAGTCACATAGTAGCATAGTTGAAACTGAAACTTCATTTAGCAGCCTTGCCCAGTCACACAGTCAAACAAGCATTTGCTCAGACAGAAACTGGGCAAGTCAACCTTTTCTATTTGTTTCCAATTTTCCAGATTGCAACATAAACTACCAAGTTAAAATTTAAATGTATTAACACAAATTTCTCTCAAGAGTTCACAGAGTATAAAGAATATTAAGTTTACAAACCTGAATTCGCTTGTTTCGAGCATATTGTTCCACCCCATCAAATTTTTCATCACTAAACTGCAAAATTAGTCGGAAGTTCTGTAATAACCCAATTAGGAAACTATTGCAGTTCAAGGTGGCTGCCCAAGAGGGAATTTTACCTGTAGATCAGTAGACAAAGGAGCTGTGTACATTCCACCAGATGAAACTGTAATCACCCGAGCATCAGGTGCAGCTTTCTCTAATAAAGGCACCATTGATTCTGTAATTGCAAAAGTGCCCAACACATTCACAGCAAAAGTCAATTCAAACCTGGAGCAAAAATAAAGACAGAATCAACTTTTCTGCCAAAAAACGAATCAAACTTGTATATAGATTTTGGCTTTTAATGCAGATTATCAAGGAGATGAACCCTTCTGATGTGGTGATTCTTTTATTCTCAAGCAAACCAGCATTGTTAACCTAGAGACAGAAAAGAACATCCACATTAGACCTTAATCTTGGCAGAAATAGCAGTCCATATAATTTGCAAACTAAACTTAATGGGAGAGTTACTGATTAAGTATGTCAATAGATTTCCAAAAATAAAAAATATTTGCAAGAAATGGAAAACAAATATATTTCTGGAGTAATTGGAAAAATTAGGTTCCATAGTTTTCTGCATTCAGCCAGACTGACTTTCCAGACATATAAATTGTAAAAAGGAAAAAGAAAAATACTTATTCTGATTACTTTAGGAAAGAAGGAAGTTTACCAAAAGATGAACTGGAACTTCCTTTGAAGCAAATTTGGATGCAAAAGACTTGACCTCACTAACAGATGAAAGATCACAAACCTGCAAACTAAATGTAATAAGCTACATAACATGAAAACTAGATGTATGAAAAATGTTACTCAATACTCACCCAACATATTAGCAACCAAATCCCCCTTTAAGTTCACTGAAGGAATATTATGAAGTAAGCTTAAAGAGATTCACAGAGTTGACCCAAAACTACTCAAGCAAACAGCAGCATTTGATTACAATTCCACATGATATTCCTTCTGTGTGTATAATTAAAGTTTGGAATTATGCTCTACTTCGCTTATGTTTCAAAAAGGAACTAGTACATACTGAAACTATATAGGGTACAAATTACCTAGGACTAAGGAAGCTTCAGTTTAACAAATTTTAACTTATGACTTCAACAAACTTCTAGGAATCTGTTTATGACTTAATTAACTATTGCTATCAGATCAGCTACCAGTATATCTAGAATACCAACATCTCCTCCTTCCTATGAACTGCACCAAGTTCATCCACGTCCAAGATAATTTAGTATCAACAGCACAGAAACATAAAAAGATGCAGAATACCTCCAAGTGAACATTTTGGTTGCCTGTTGTTGATCGAATTTTAGAAAGGGCAGCCTCCCCACGCTCCTTGTTACGACATACCATATATACATTCGCCCCACTGAAATAACAAGGCAAAAAATGTATTATAACAGTACAAGATTATATTCATGAAACCACTTAAGATAATTAAGAAAAAAAGAAGAAGAAGAAGAAGAAGCACCGTGAAGCGAGGCCCTCGGCAGTTGCATAACCAATGCCAGAATTTGCTCCTGTTACTACACAATTCTTCCCTTCAATTCTAGTCTGCATATCTTCTGGCTTGAAATGTTTGGAATGCTCCCTGCAGATCAATCAAAGTATCAATTATTCAAGGAACACATAGAACAATCCCTACAAAAGCATATATAAACATGCACGCATGTACAAATTCATATACAAACGTCATATTAGCTGACAAACGTATGAAACTTGGAATTTTCAAAACTCGAAGAAGAAAAGAGAGTAAATATTCAATTAGCCATCAACTCAAAAAGGAAAACTATGGGGTTTTGCTTCCCTCTTCAAAATTGAATACAAATTACACTCCTCTTGAATCGACTTTCATAATTAAGCTGGTAACTAAGCAAAACCCAAGAAATAAAAGTGGAAATGGACTTACAGGAAGCCAGTTTTTGTGAAATTGAGGTACCCATAAACACCAAAAGCAGTTGATCTCCATGTCTGTGAAAGAGGAAACAGAAACTAAAATTTTAGCTCCTGATTAAGAAAAAAAAAAGGGAAAGAACTCGAAGTGAATTGAATGGCTATACCTTTAGAAGGAACATTTGAAGTGCTATAATTGAAGAAATGTGAATTTGAAAATGCAAAGTTGCAGTGATCATAAGCTCTCTTTTCTTCTTCTTCAGCTTTTTTTCTTCTTTCTGGGTGAAGAAAAACTCTGCTACGAAATGTATTTATAAGAACGCCACGTGGCGGATAATAGTGCCAGAATTTCCGGGGATACAGGAGACCTATATGAGAAATTACTGAAATTTTAGTATTTATAAAAATCAAACCGAATTGATTTTGGTTAAAAATCGAATCGAACCGATCTGATTCGGTTTGATTTAATCGATTTCGATTTTTAATAAATTTTTTATTTTTATACTTTATTTTTAATATTTTAAAATTTAATTAAAATATTTTAATTTTAATATAATTTAATTTCTCTATATTATTAAAAATAATATATTATTATCACTAATCGGTTCGATTTAATTTTTTCATTTTTTTTATTAAAATCAAACAGAACTGAAATAACCAAAATTTTTAAAATTAAAAATCGAATCAAATCGAATTAAATAAAAATTAAATTAAATTTTAAAATTAATTCAGTTCAATAAATTTTTTCAATTTCAATAAAATACTGATCACGTAACACCAATATCAGGGAAAATGACTAATTAATGCTTGTGGTGTTCTGAAACTAAATAATTAGTCCATGTGTTTACTAAATTGTCTCTATAGTTTTAACAACACAACTAAAGAGTTCATGCCATTAAATTTTAATACTATTATTGTTAGTCTTATATTGTAACCATTAGTTTCTCTTACTTTAATGGAATGATATTTTAGTTTAATTTTTAAAATCATGATTAGAGATTGATATTTGATTGATTCGATATAAAATTAAATAAATAAAAATTAAATCAAATTAAATAAAATAATAAAATTAAATCGAATTATTTTAATTTAATTCAACCGGTTCTATAAGTTAAATTTTTTAATAAATTATATTTTAAAATTTAATTAAAATATTTTAATTTTATTTTTGTAATAATAATCATTTAATAATATAAATAAAAAATAATAAATTTTAAATTAAAAACTATAAAAAATAAAAAGAAGTACTTCAAGTTCATATATATATATTTATAAAATCGTTTAAAAATAATTATGCAATTTAATTCAATTTCAATAAAATATTTTTTTATTAAAATCTAATTACTGAGATTTTAAATTAAATTAATTATTTTAATTTAAATTAAATACTGTATATCTCTAACCAACCGGCGATCGGAAAATGCTTTAAAGAAAATGAAGGTGTCACAGCGGCGCAGCCGGTGGTGCCGCAGTGATACCCTACCAAAGAGAAGCTCCTAGCTCCGCCACTGCCTCTGACTATTTATCATATTTTTAAAATACGTAAAAGTAACTGATAAATTTCTCACCAAACTAAATAATAATTTTTTTTGGCAAAAAAAAGCTGGGGATTTAACTTGAGTTTACGACATGGTTGAAGCGTTTTAAACCATAACCCATTAATATGAAAAACACCTAGAATTTATTAAAATTACATTGATCAAATTATTTGAATATAAAAATTAAATCTAACGGATTTATAGATAAAATTAAATCAATTAGTTTAATATAATTTCATTAATCAAATTATTTATTCACTTTATTTTGGCATTTTTGTAAAGTCTATTTTTAAAGAGTTAAATATTTGTGTACGTTGACAATTTAATTTTCAATTTCTAAATTTTGGCACAAAGTTTATATTTTCAAAATCTGTTGTAATTTTTCTAATTTTAAAATTCCATTGGGGGAATGTGTATAACCACACATGGTAATGAAATTTATATTCTTTATTCTTCATGTCTGAGCTCCATATTATCTATGGTTAATTAATTATTTAACCAGCTGTTGTAAATTTTTTTTTTAAAAAATCCCTAAATTTACTATATATTCATTTTAAAAACCCGTGTCATGCGGGCTAAATTAACTAAGAAACTTTAAGTTCTCGAAAAATTGACATATGCTGTTTTTTTTTCCAATTTTCTAAAAACTTAAAAAATTTATTTTTTTGAGTGAAGAAAGTAATTTACTTAATTAAAATAAGTTATTTTTAAAAAAATAGAAAATTTGAACCAAACAAGATAATAGGCCAGTTATATTAACATTTAAAAATTTAATCGGTGGCATATTAATAAAATTTTATGGGTAAATTATAGTTTAGTCCTTCTAGTTTAATGAAATGTTTACTTTAGTCCTTATATTTTTAAAAACCTATAATTTAATCTCAAATTTAAAAAAAACTGCAAAATAGTTCCTATTATCAAATTTTCAGTTAATTTTTTGTTTATTTTAATGAAAATGACTAAACTACCATTTAAGTAAAAAACTCAACCAAACAGTATTCACTCCATCCCACTACCTCCCCTTCCCAATCCTCTCCTTCTTCTTCTCCTCATCCTTCTCCTTTTTCTTCTTCTTTTTCTTCTTCTTCTTCTTAGTTGTGGCTGCTCTTACTCGCTTATCTGCTCTATTTTATTATCATCATTGTTCTTTTTCTCTCTTCAGATTTACCCCATATTCGTATATATAATCACCACTACTATCTCGTCCAATTGCATGAAATCAAATACAAAAAAAGAAGGAGAAAAGGAAGAAGATGATCAGGAAGGAGATGATCAGGAAGGAGAGGTAGTGAGATGAGCTGATTTAAAAGTAAAATTTATTTAGCAGGTAGTATAGTTATTTTTATTAAAATAAATGGAAGATTAATTGAAATTTGACGGTAAAGACATTAAAATAATTAATTATATAATTATTAAAAAAATAATTTGAAAAATATATATTGATCATCGAATGATATAGTAATTTATTTTATTAAATTAATTTATAAATTTATTATTTATAAATATTAAAATAAAATTGGTTCATTCCATTTATTTTTTAATTTATAAATTTAAAAAATATTTTAAATAAATAAATAAACTTATTTAAAAATTTATAAGTTGATTTGATCTTTTCATAAGATAAACACCCTTAATTAAATTAATGTCATTCAATTGCCGCCACTGTCCTCATTATTTTGAACTGGCCATCAATATATTTTTTAATTTTCTTATTTTTATTTTTCCCTATTTATAACTAGGCTGCGTAAGTTTTTTTTAAATATTAATTATTATTATTATTATTTATTATTATTATTATATATGTAATAATAATAATAATAATAATAATAATAATAATAATAATAGCAGCAGCAAGTAGTTGTATTCAACACCCAATAACAATTGAAATAATTATCCATGATATTTATAATTATAAAAAAATATCAATTAAAAATATGTATATATATATATATATACAAATTAAATGTAATTAATAATGATTTATTTTTAATTTCTATAATTTGTTTTTTTTAATAGAATAATATGAGATGTATCAAATATTATTTTAAAAAAATATTTTAAAATATATTTAAAAATAAACTATAGTTTATTATCATTTCAAATACAAGACACAAGATTGAGCTATTATTAACGATTATAAAAAACTGAAAAAATAATTGAAAAATCCATCAGTAATTTTATTGCTGGTGCTTTAAATGTTTGGTAAATAATTAATAATTATTTTTTAATAATAAAACTGTATAGTTTTTAAAATTTGGGTAAATTTAATTTTCATCAATTTTTTTTTTAAAATTTATGATTTTAGTGTTCCATCAACAACAGAAAGAGGTGCATTAACATATCAAATTCTCAAATCTGATTCGGAATGGATACCTTTTGTTAACAAATAGATAACTATATTCGCAGACCTATAGCTAAAACAACATTTACTATCAACAATTTCACTTAAAAAGATTTATAATCATTAATAATCAAATCAAAGGATGATCTTATAGTAGAATCTGATGAATTAATTGTTTGAACAACTGAAAGTGCATCCGATTCAATCAGAATTCGCTGTCAACCTTCACTCTTTATCTAACTTAAAACTTCAACAATACCTATAGTTTCTGCGTTTTTTGTTGATAAAAAACCTGAATAACACAAGACTTTGGCCGCCACAAACTCCCCATAGGAATCATGTACAATACCACCTAAACCCACAAAACCCAGATTATGCATCCATATTCACCTTCATCCATCCTTCCAGTGGTTGTTGCCATGAATGTAGGTGGTCTGAACTTAGTGCAGCTGCAGTAGCTGAGGAAGAAGCAGCAACAACAACAGTCCAGTTTTATAGAAATTGTGAGGCCATATGGAAAACTTGAGAGGGAATTTGTCCTTTATATTGCTACACAATAGAGTTCCTATTCGTTTACAATGCCCAACAAACCATGAGTATTAATTTGCATTTATCAACAGAGGCTGAAATAAACACAGTTAAAAACCAATCCATCAATAAATTAACACCTGGATACTGCCATCCTACATCAGTTTGCATCCAAACTTTTCAAGCAAAAGAACATTGAATCAAACTATATATTATAGTCTCACTTCCACACTGACAAACTGAACATACAATGTAGACTTGCATCTGACGTCATTGAAACACATCATAATAAGGCACCACATTCGAAAGTGTCCTCCAAACAAAATTAAGAATTTTAAGGGACACCTTGCATTTCCAAAACTTGCTTCAAAAGCCTGAGATAGATGCAGAAGGAGAAGTATAAGAACACTACAGCTTATAAGCATTTTCAATAGAAAATTCTCCATCACGTTCAAACTTCCAACTAATGCAATCCAACGCCAAAGACCAACCAAGTGGAATTGATCGAATCTGTTGAACATTTCATTCATTAAACACAGAGACAAATTTTAACAGTTCTCAATAATTAAATCAAAAACACAATTAATAACACAAAACTTAGAAGGAGGAATAATGTGTTATTATACCAGCGACCAAAACTCCTAAATAGAACACTATACATCGCTAGGATTATCCACATGAAATGCCAAACTTGAGTTCCCATTCTGCCCAACAGGCCAATTTTAAATTTAGAAGTTAAAACCACGACCAGATTAATAATAAAATAAGGGTGCATAACCACCACAATAATGTCAGTATTCATCCTAGTCAAGAAAAGATGATGATGTAAATAATATATCATCGTATAGAATCAATAATATTAAGACAATGTAAATTAAAATTTTAATTTTTTAATTATTTATCCTAACAATGATTAATTTAGTATACCACCTGGATTATCTAATAAGCAAGGACGTTATTAATTATTAATGGATCTGCAGTTTAAAAAAAACAACGTAAACGTGGTCTTTCTTTAATTAATTACGTATTAACACGCAGGATTAGGTAATTAATTAGTGATTAAACTAAGTACAGTTGCCTTGTTTCCCTGCGGTTTCCCATTTGTGCACATGTAAACTTTTTTAATGATTCCTACAGCCACCTACGCGGTCTGCTCTATATAATACTTTTTACACTTCTGTTCTGTGTCTCTATATATAGCAGCTTCATCCAAAAACAACGACCAGGTCACTGGTCAAGATGGCTAAGCAGACACTTCTCTTGTGCTGTTCATTGATTCTGAATCTCTTATTGATTAATCTGTTCATGCATGGCGAGTTAGAACGAAGTAATTGGACTAAAACAGCAGCAGTAGAAGCTGAAGCTGTTGCTTCCATTTCATGCTCAGGCCATGGACGGGCATTCTTGGATGGTTTATTAGGTGTTGATGGTAAACCTGTTTGTGAATGCAATTCTTGCTTTAAAGGTCCTGATTGCTCAGACCCAATTCCGAATTGTGAGGTTGATGCAGATAGGTAGGGTTCAATGTTCATAAGAACATCTATATGTGTCAATAGTTTGTTAATTAGTTACTAAACTCAACGTTCTTACATCTGCAGTGGAGATCCCATGTTCTTGGAGCCCTTCTGGTTGAAACATGCTGCGAGTAGCTCACTGGTGTTGCCTGGATGGCATCGTATGAGCTATGAATTCGAAGGTGGTTCTCTGATCTCAGAAGAGCTCAAGAATCATATTCGAAGACTGCACTCTGTGGTTGGGAATGCAAATACAGATGGGAGATTTATTATTTTTGGTGCAGGAGCAACACAACTTCTTAATGCTGCAGTGCATGCTCTTTCTTCTGATCATGATGGTGATGCTCCATCTTCATCGCCTTCTAGGGTTGTAGCTTCAATCCCATACTACCCAGTAAGCTTCATTATCTTCCCTCATGTGCTTCATCCACCAGATAGTTAGATTATGGTTAAATTTTAACAGTTGCGTCTATCTTTTGACAGGTTTATAGAGAGCAGACAGAGTTTTTCAAGTCTGAAGCTTACAGGTTCCATGGAGATACTATGTCGATGAAGAACGAAATGGATTACTTGTCAAGCAATTACATTGAACTTGTGACGTCGCCCAACAATCCTGACGGTCAGTTGAAGAAGGCAGTTCTTGGAGGAGCATCAGTGAAGACGATTCATGATCTTGCCTATTATTGGCCTCATTTTACTGCCATCCCAGCTCCTGCCGACGAAGACCTCATGATTTTTACAGTTTCCAAGCTCACAGGTCATGCTGGCAGCAGATTCGGGTAAGCTTCAGATTCTTAATTTCAGTAACTATATATATTTTGCATGCTTCATAGTATAAAAGTTTCTGACATCTGACATATGATGTTTCTTTGCAGATGGGCAATAGTAAAGGATGAAGCTATATACCAAAGAATGTTAACTTATATGAGTCTAAGTACCTACGGAGTCCCTCGAGAAACTCAGTTGCGAGTTCTGAAACTTCTGAAAGCAGTTCTTGAAGGAGAAGGAAAGGAAATGTTTGAATTCGGATACAAAACAATGGCCAATCGATGGAGAAAACTGAGGAAGATCTTTTCAGCATCAAGAAGATTTTCTCTCCAAGATCTTGATCATCAATACTGCTCCTTTTCCAAGAAAATCAGGGGGCCTTCTCCAGGTGAATTTTATTACAACAAAATCTGATAATTTACAAACTGCAAGCTTTAACGTATAATAAATTTTTGCATGTCTGACACAAAGTTCATAATGATTTGCAGCTTTTGCATGGATGAAGTGCGAGAGAGAAGAAGATAAGGAATGTTTCCAAGTGGTGAAATCAGCAGCCAATGTCAGTGGACGCCATGGCAGCTTGTTTGGTAGTGAAAGCAGATATGTGCGTCTCAGCCTGGTGAAGAGCCAAGATGACTTCAATTTATTACTTGAAAGGATGGAAGCGTTAGTGCAACAAGAGCCTCACAACAAAAAAATCCAACAAGAAAATGAGAGAAATGCATCCATGACATTTGGCGTTGGCCACCATTTTCTGCAACACCCAGATCTTGTTTCATACATTAACTCTTATAAATCCATGGATGAAGATATGTAGAAGCATTGCGTACCCATATAGATGATGAGAGATAGAGCATACGGCATCATAGATAGGTATAGTTTTTTTTTTTTTTTCCAAAATAAAAACTCTGAAATTTACCTTCAAGTGTAAATAAGACTAGCTTAATAAATATATTTTTTTTAATAGTGAAATATTATTTTTTTTGTAATTTGAATAAAATTATTTTATATTTTTAATCAAAATTTTAAATAAAAAATTCAAAAATAGAAGTTAAATATTAAAAATTTAGAAAATAATACTTTTAAATTTTTTTGAAAAAATATTTTACCAAGTTAGATCTAAATAACTTATTTAGAGAGGAGTTATTTGATAAAAATATTAAATAGGGTTTATTTATTCTTTGATTATAAGCTCAATAATTTATTGGTTTTTTAGTAATAATTTTAAGGAATCAATAAAGTTTAATTATTTTGATAAATATATTCCGATGGAATCAATTATCGATTAATAAACTTTAAAATTTAATTGTCAGTTTGATGATATTTAATTTATTTAATAATTAAAGTAATTGAAATAATCAAAATTTTAATTAATATATTAATTATAAGATATTATTATTTTAGCAAAATGTTTAATTTATAATATTATTGTACCAAAAATAAGTTATATTTATTATTATTTTTTATAAGCAATCGTTATTATTAATTAATTAATAACATCAAATATATATCTTCTTTTCCCTCAATAAATTCGACAATAACCATAATTATTTGAATAATTTAATTTTGATTACTTTCTTTTTTCTTCTTTTTAATTTCGATTTGAATTGATTAACACTTAAAAAGTAAATTAAAACTTTTATTTAATTAAAATTTTAATTCGAAAGCAAAATTAAAATAAGCCAGAAAAGTTATGATTCTTTGAATCCCTTTTTTCAATTTCATTAAGAAGAAAAAAAAAAAGAAAAAAAGGGTTCGACAGGAAAGTCGTTTCGATCCAATCCATTCTTGGGGTCCCTCTGCTTGGCATCAGGGACTCCAGAAATCCTTGTTTCCCAATTAAGTGAATGACATAGCTATACTCCAAGATAAACGTCATCGTTTTGTTAGTCCCTGCACATATCAACCTAAGATACTTGCATAAGTCGGCCTAAATATTTTTTGAGGTAATTTACATAAACGTTATATTAACTTAGAGTTATAATAAAAAATTATTCAATATTTTAAACTAAAAATCAAACAAATTATTTGATTGACTTTTTAAAAAAAAATAAAAAATTTAATTTAATTAAACATTAGAGATGAAAGAAAATATATTTATTTTTAATTTAACAAGTGTTATATCAGTGAATAATTTAAAAATCTATTAGTACATGTAATATGGAGTTTTGTGTTATTTAAATAAAAGTGGAAGAATTTTATGTTAAAAAATAAAATTTATACATTTTACTGTTACAACTCTTTTTTTTTTTTTTAAAAAAAAAAAACTGTTACAACTCTTTAAATGGTGTATTATCTGTGTAAATTAAAGAAACTTGATTTTCAGGCAACAACCCAGTGAAGATGCTTGTCAAGAAGAGATCTGACCTGATTATGTCTTGAAAATTTCAAACTTTTGCAGGGTTACGTGAACAAACTGGATTGGCTCAGACAAACTGAACTCTTGGGATCACATGGTGCTCATGCAAACAGTCATGTTATAGCATGAGAGGTTCCAGTCCTTTGAAGCTCACAAAAGGAAGTAAAAGAGAACACAAAAGGATAAAAATTTAAGTATACACCTCTGCATTGCCAAAGCTATCTATCTTATCCAAATCCAACTTGTATAATGAAATAAAATGTTCAAATCTTCTATAAGCATCATACAATGTCATCAAGATATTTTCATTTCAAGAAGAAAGCGTAGACATGGCATGGAGATTGCTAATGATGCTGTCTATTAATGCATGTGAGCCACTGGTAGCTGCAAACTTCAGGTGTTTTGGGGCTTGAGCTCTATCAAAATAAAATTCACCAGATACTAGCTTTTCCTTAGGCTGTAAAGCTAGCCAAATAACTGTGTCTGCACCTTGTTCGCTCGTTCTTAGCTTTCCTGAGAACCTGGAATCAATTTATTTACAAGGAAAAAACTAACGTTCAGTAAAGTTGTTAATGTATCTTGTTCGAAGTGTATCTAACCGAACAGGTACTTACGACTTGCTAAAACTCGGTAAACTCTTAGCAACTCCTGGTGTCTCAGCCCAACCTGGGTGCATTGAGTAGAATGAGATCCCTCTATCCTTGTATATTTCAGCCCACTTCTCAGTTAATGCCACCTAAGAAGGATCACATTATAGAACCGCTCAGTCCATAACAGTTGGACAAGGGTCCAACCATGGGTTGCAACATAGTCACATAGTCGCATAGTTGAAACTGAAACTTCATTTAGCAGCCTTGCCCAGTCACACAGTCAAACAAGCATTTGCTCAGACAGAAACTGGGCAAGTCAACCTTTTCTATTTGTTTCCAATTTTCCAGATTGCAACATAAACTACCAAGTTAAATTTTAAATGTATTAACACAAATTTCTCTCAAGAATTCACAGAGTATAAAGAATATTAAGTTTACAAACCTGAATTCGCTTGTTTCGAGCATATTGTTCCACCCCATCAAATTTTTCATCACTAAACTGCAAAATTAGTCGGAAGTTCTGTAATAACCCAATTAGGAAACTATTGCAGTTCAAGGCGGTTGCCCAAGAGGGAATTTTACCTGTAGATCAGTAGTCAAAGGAGCTGTGTACATTCCACCAGATGAAACTGTAATCACCCGAGCATCAGGTGCAGCTTTCTCTAACAAAGGCACCATTGATTCTGTAATTGCAAAAGTGCCCAACACATTCACAGCAAAATTCAATTCAAACCTGGAGCAAAAATAAAGACAGAATCAACTTTTCTGCCAAAAAACGAATCAAACTGCTGTATATAGATTTTGGCTTTTAATGCAGATTATCAAGAAGGAGATGAACCCTTCTGATGTGGTGATTCTTTTATTCTCAAGCAAACCAGCATTGTTAACCTAGAGACAGAAAAGAACATCCACATTAGACCTTAATCTTGGCAGAAATAGCAGTCCATATAATTTGCAAACTAAACTTAATGGGAGAGTTACTGATTAAGTATGTCAATAGATTTCCAAGAATAAAAAATATTTGCAAGAAATGGAAAACAAATATATTTCTGGAGTAATTGGAAAAATTAGGTTCCATAGTTTTCTGCTTTCAGCCAGACTGACTTTCCAGACATATAAATTGTAAAAAGGAAAAAGAAAAATACTTATTCTGACTACTTTAGGAAAGAAGGAAGTTTACCAAAACATGAACTGGAACTTCCTTTGAAGCAAATTTGGATGCAAAAGACTTGACCTTACTAACAGATGAAAGATCACAAACCTGCAAACTAAATGTAATAAGCTACATAACATGAAAACTAGATGTATGAAAAATGTTACTCAATACTCACCCAACATATTAGCAACCAAATCCCCCTTTAAGTTCACTGAAGGAATATTATGAAGTAAGCTTAAAGAGATTCACAGAGTTGACCCAAAACTACTCAAGCAAACAGCAGCATTTGATTACAATTCCACATGATATTCCTTCTGTGTGTATAATTAAAGTTTGGAATTACGCTCTACTTCGCTTATGTTTCAAAAAGGAACTAGTACATACTGAAACTATATAGGGTACAAATTAACTAGGACTAAGGAAGCTTCAGTTTAACAAATTTTAACTTATGACTTCAACAGACTTCTAGGAATCTGTTTATGACTTGATTAACTATTGCTATCAGATCAGCTACCAGTATATCTAGAATACCAACATCTCCTCCTTCCTATGAACTGCACCAAGTTCATCCACGTCCAAGATAAGTTAGTATCAACAGCACAGAAACATAAAAAGATGCAGAATACCTCCAAGTGAACATTTTGGTTGCCTGTTGTTGATCGAATTTTAGAAAGGGCAGCCTCCCCACGCTCCTTGTTACGACATACCATATATACATTCGCCCCACTGAAATAACAAGGCAAAAAATGTATTATAACAGTACAAGATTATATTCATGAAACCACTTAAGATAATTAAGAAAAAAGAAGAAGAAGAAGAAGAAGCACCGTGAAGCGAGGCCCTCGGCAGTTGCATAACCAATGCCAGAATTTGCTCCTGTTACTACACAATTCTTCCCTTCAATTCTAGTCTGCATATCTTCTGGCTTGAAATGTTTGGAATGCTCCCTGCAGATCAATCAAAGTATCAATTATTCAAGGAACACATAGAACAATCCCTACAAAAGCATATATAAACATGCACGCATGTACAAATTCATATACAAACGTCATATTAGCTGACAAACGTATGAAACTTGGAATTTTCAAAACTCGAAGAAGAAAAGAGAGTAAATATTCAATTAGCCATCAACTCAAAAAGGAAAACTATGGGGTTTTGCTTCCCTCTTCAAAATTGAATACAAATTACACTCCTCTTGAATCGACTTTCATAATTAAGCTGGTAACTAAGCAAAACCCAAGAAATAAAAGTGGAAATGGACTTACAGGAAGCCAGATTTTGTGAAATTGAGGTAGCCATAAACACCAAAAGCAGTTGATCTCCATGTCTGTGAAAGAGGAAACAGAAACTAAAATTTTAGCTCCGATTAAAAAAAAAAAAGGAAAGAACTCGAAGTGAATTGAATGGCTATACCTTTAGGAGGAACATTTGAAGTGCTATAATTGAAGAAATGTGAATTTGAAAATGCAAAGTTGCAGTGATCATAAGCTCACTTTTCTTCTTCTTCAACTTTTTTTCTTCTTTCTGGGTGAAGAAAAACTCTGCTACGAAACGTATTTATAAGAACGCCACGTGGCGGATAATAGTGCCAGAATTTCCGGAGATACAGGAGACCTATGCGAGAAATTATTGGATGCCTCCCACCGACCATTAGGGAAAATTACTAATTAATGCTTGTAGTATTTTGAAACTAAATAATTAGTCCCCGTGTTTACTAAATTGTCTCTATAGTTTTAACAACACAACTAAAGAGTTCATGCCATTAAATTTTAATACTATTATTGTTTAGTTTTATATTGTTACCATTAGTTTCTCTTACCTTTTTCCGGTATAAGTTAATGATATTAAAATTAACAGAATAATATTTTAATTTAATTTTTAAAACTACATCAATAAAGATAAATATTGAATTGATTCGATAAAAAATCGAATAAAATTTAAAAATTTATAAAAAATTTATTAGTTAATTTCTCAATCAAATTAAGAAAAAATTTAACTTAAATTTACGAATCGATTGATATGTTTTAAACCATAACCAATTAATATGCAAAACACCTAGAATTTATTAAAATTACATTGATCAAATTATTTGAATATAAAAATTAAATCAATTAGTTTAATATAATTTCATTAGTCAAATTATTTATCCACTTTAGTCAGTTTAAAGTTATTTTGGCATTTTTATAAAGTCTATTTTTAAAGAGTTAAATATTTGTGTAGGTTGACAATTTAATTTTCAATTTCTAAATTGTTTCTGAATTTCTGAATTCGTAACTTGAGTATAAAAGCGTTTTGTGAATATGTCGCAAAATAACCTGCGCTTTGCCTTATTAGTGGATATGTCACGAAATAATTCGAATTTGTCAGGCTACTGGGCATCGAAATCCAGATACTTCAGAAAAAAAAACAAAAACATAAACAATGTAGGATTTCCTTGTTTTGTAGGTAGATTACAGTGTATGATCGACGCTGAGCAGCAGTCAACAATATTCAATTTAAATCAAAAAAATCGATCAAACTAAATTAATTTTAAAATTCAGTTTAATTTTTTATTCAATTCGATTCGATTTTTAATTTTAAAAATTTTAATTATTTCAATTCGGTTCGATTTTGATAAAAAAAATTAAAAAAATCAAACTCAACCGATTAGTGATAATAATATAGAGAAATTAAATTATATTAAAATTAAAATATTTTAGTTAAATATTAAAAATAAAATGTAAAAAATTTATTAAAAATCGAAACCGATCAAACCGAATCAAATCAAACCGATTCGATTTAATTCAATTTCTAATCAAAACCAATTCGATTTGATTTTTATAAATACTAAAATTTCGGTTTTTGGTTTATTCAGTTCGGCCGAATGCTCACCATGTTAACACGTGATGGAGAGGAGAGTAAACAACTGAGGATTGATCTCTAAATATACATATTACCTTTCATCAATGCACACGTATAAACCACCAGCGTTTCTATTCTATCTCTCTATGAAAACACACCACCATTAACACACTAATACAATATAACTGGAATATAAAATATCATGAAAAAAAAAAAAAAAAAAGAATCATATGAATGAATCTAAAGTTCATTTACAGTGAAGAATGGCTAGGTTCTCCATTAATGATCCCATGGAGAAATATCCTGCATCAGATTAAAAAGAATTTCAAGTCAGAAAGGTACATCAAGCAAACAAGAGAAAACTCCAAATTGAGTGCAAGAAATCCGTTTCAGGCAACCATGAGATACATGCATGACTATGCAATGGCCTAAGGTTTCTTAGTTATTTACCCTAATTGCAAAATACCTTTTTTTTTTTCAACCAGAATCTGATATGATCATGTGATAGGATGAAAAACCTAATAGACTGCTACTACTAATATAAAATGATGGTTTTCTATAGGCTCCTTGTATCCTTTTTGTCATTGTAATATATATGGAAAAATCCCATCTAGAGGCTAGCAACTAGCAATTCATTCCCTCGTTCACATGGCAATAGCGCTAAAGTTTTTCTATTTAAATGGCAGACCCAACTGAACCTTCTCTTCCTTCAACTGGTCCTCCTCCTCGTCGTGTCATCTTCTTTTTCTTCTTCATCCAGTCCTCTTCTCACCACTTCTATTGGAAACACAGTTTCCACGATAGATAAACTCCCTCCTTTGCGGATAAGCCATAGCATATATTGCAACATTGTAGGTGGTTTACAATAGCTATATTGCTGTTTGCAATTAATTCCCCGTGCCAACACATGCATAATCCCTTAGATTCACATTGGTCATTGGTGAAGTGGTTACGGCATTATACTGAAGGTATATTGCACTATGGCTTACAATTGTTTTCAGCTAATGGGAAAAGTTTAGCTGCATAGAGTGATTTTGATAGGGAAGGCTGCCTAAATACACATCGTTCAACTACATGCTTTTCTATATCCCCGGGTCATAATGTTGTTTGTTGGGCATCTAAAAAGCAACATACAATTTCCAAAGCAGTGAAAAGTCGAATATACAGGGCCCTAGAAGTTGTCGTATCTCTACTGTCTAATCTTCATGCCTCTTTGATTTAACCATTGAAGTCTTTCTGACAATTTTACTGAAACATATCTAGCAGCCAACCTGGTGAATCATGCTCAAATAAAACATCTAGAAGTTAACCTACATTTTGTAAGAGAACATGTACAATGGGGAGATATTGTGGTTCCTCATGTGTCTAGCACTCAACAGCTCATAGATATTATCCTTTCATTCGCTTATGTTGAGGATTTAGAATTTAAGATTTGCGGATTAGCAATACCCTGGTCTTTCTAGTAAAAACAGATGAACTACACTATTTTTATAGTATATTTTGTTTTCAAGTGTATGATTAGGCTTTAAGAATTTTATAGATTTAACAAGCACTTCACACACAATAAAGTATCAGGCCTGTAGACATTTTTGCAATGCACAAGCAAAGGTTACTGCTTACCTGCTCCAATCTCGAGTCGCTCACTTCAACATCAATGGTTTCTCTAAACCTTCCTCATTTTCAATCTATGCACCTGTGTATCTAAGTGCCCGTTGTAGCTTCCTAGCACAGAAAACCTCAACCTCAACCATATATGTGGCAGTCACAGGTCGATGATCAGATAGTTTGAGCTCTGCTCTCCGGTAATTGAGTAGCCTCATTCCCTTTCCATATGAAAGGATGCGATCACACCTAGAAGTTTAGAATACATTAGAGAAAATTTTGCAGAAGAATTTGATTATCAAACAATAAGGTGTCAGTGCTACTAATCATGGTACAAGGGGGGAAAATCTATAAATTATACATATACATATACATACACACACGTGCAGACACAGTCGCACACATATTATACATATGAGAGTTGGAAATTTCACAAAGAAGTGTATAAAATTAACATGAACATATTTATCGGTCTATAATGTTCAATTTTGGCAATCATCTTTCATATATCAAGCATTACCTTTACCATGGAAATACATAATCATGGAGTGAAATTTGCACTAACAAGAAAGGTAAGATCTGAAGAGAGAATCATAATTGCAAAGAGCAAGATAAATTTAAGTAAACCAGAATAACAAATGTGAGTATATCATTTCCTCATACAAGTGAAAAGAAAACAATGGTTGAAAACTGATTGTGGTGGTGGCTGAAAGAATATTAACATGAGAGACAGTAGGGTTACAGTTCTTGGGATTCCGAACCAAACTAAAGAATTGTACCGAACCATACCGAAACCGAAAAATAACCAATGTTATAGGAACTGAACCGTATCAAACCAAACTTATTTAACTATTTGGTTCTAGACTTTACCGGAAACGTGCCGAAAAACTGATATTATATATATGTTTTTTAAATGATTTTAGTGATATTATGGTTATATTATGTAATTTTAGTAATATATTTTATATCTTATATAGTTTCAATATGATCTTATAATTTATATTACTAAAATTATAGGATTTTATTTAATGAATTCAAATCTTAATTTTATAAATTTAAATAATATATAATAGAAAATTGTAAATAAGTAAAGATATAAACAAAATAGTTTTTTGAGAGTTATTTCAAACTTAATAAAAGTTTAGTTTCTTGTGTGTATATACACCCTCTTTGATTATTTTCATATTTAATACTACCTAACTATTTTTATAAATTAAATTATTCATATAATTTAAATATAACTCTCTTTTTTAACTATTAAATAGTTACTAAGAATATTATAAAATAATCATATAATCTAATTAGTTATTAAAAATTTCTAACAATATGATTTAAATGATTTAATTAGTTAATCATAGTTTATTCTATCTATCTATCTATATATATATATATATATATATATATATATGTATATATTTGTTATTTCAAACTGTACCAAAACCGTACCGAAATTTGATTTCAAGTATGGTTCCTAAAAATGAAAGAACCGGAGGTTTGGTTTCAGTTTTGCTTCTTAGCAAGAACCATACCAGAACTGAAAGCCCTAAGAGACAGCATACTTGAAAGATGGAATGCATGGGCCCAGAGAGAGAGATGATGGGAGGTGTGGAGGAGGGTGAAAGAAAGCTCATGGAATTTTTTTTGCTGAAGGGTTATAACTTGGTAAGCGGTAACCTTTAGGTCATAATATATTCTCTCCTATATTCAAATATAATCAGCATCTTCCCCGACGCTCACTATGACTAGGACTTTTGAGACAACTATTAAAATCTACTAAGAACTAGAGTTCCAGTAATCAGAATTACTTCTGTAGCCCATGAAGATATGAAACTACCTTTCAACTCAGAAGAACGTATAATGTACAGAGAACAAAAAATGATGACTACCACATGCTCAGATATGAACAAATGCAGCAAAATAAGCAACTGAATTGCAAGGAACCATGTATACTTTACAAGCATAGATATATACCAGTATGTATGTAATACTACAACAGAACAAACAAAAAAATTACTGTAACCAAGAAATAAAAAATTACAGATTTAAGTGAAGGGCTTATTTCAACAGGAAGAAAAAATAATTAGAAAAAAAGCAGGCAGAAAAATTGCAGTAGCAAAACCATATGGTAAACAGGAGAAAGATACTTGAGCAACTGCTAAACTCAAAATCCGGCAGAAGCATACCATGCTGGAACACGCCTCCCAGCCTTAGGATCCTCTCCACAATATTTATCTGAATTAATTTCGTACTTATATGTTGGTGGAAAATTTAATGTACCCTCAGTCCATCCATCAAATGCACAACCTTTTTTTAGTTCCTGTACAAGCTGCCATCATAAGATATTAACGAATTTAATGGTTAGTTGTTATTTTATCTGCTTCACATCACTTTTAGCCTTGTGTTACTGACAAGAAAGGAGAACTGCAAATAGATGCGAGACCCAATTAAATTGCAATGTCATACAGTGCAGATCTTTAAAAAGGAGAAAAAAAAAAGTTGACCTAGTAACCGTAGTTAAGAAAATTATCCAAAATAATGTTTCAAAGAGTGAATCAAAACAACCCATCTCTGAGCATACACACGCATGCAAACACATAGATAACCTAGTGCCTGCAATTGATGATACCAAGCAAAGCCTTAGCCTGGTACTGACCATGGATAATGTACGAGTCATTTACAGTTTATCACAAATGATAAATAGCAATTCCATTTCTACCTGATCCCTCTCCACCAACTTGGACCACTCCTTTCGGGATATTAGTTCACATGCTTCCTCATATGACAAGTTGATCCGATAGTTCAAATCACCCAGCAAAATAATTCTTCTGCAGAAAATATAGAATATAAATAAGAATTTATTATAGATTGGTACAAACTTCAATTTCATCAAAACAAAAAGTTCTGTAAAAAAGAAACATTTTTTTCTTTTAATATATTTATGAAATTATTTCCATTCTCCTCTGGCTACATGTGAATATGCCTGAAATTCAGTCATACAATTACCCTGAGCATAAACAGTACGCTTATTTTCTGAACCATTAATTCAAAATGTCAGGCTAACGGAAGAAAATGCAACATAGGTTGGGGAAGCTTCAAGCAAAAATTGAAGGATGGCCTTTGCTGAAGCGTCAATTGCACCTTTCCCTTTATATTCTTATTTCTTGTCTTCTTATCTTAAGCAACAAAATGTTGCCAATTTAATTGGATTCCCCACCCCCACCTGCTCCTTCTATGAAAATTTACACGCAGCACAAGTGTGAAGCAACATCTAAAACATACATTAATTTTTTTTTTTTTTTTAAAGTAGGTATTTATGAAGTCTATAGTATCCAATTTCCTTCCATAATTCTAGCACATATTAATAAGTGGACCAAAAGATAAGTTTCAAAAATTACTTCTTAACCAAAAGTACATGTAGGTGCTTCCTTTGTCAATAACAGAGAAAGTATAAAGTTTAAGATTCTTTTCTAAAGTATACCTTTTCAGAAAATCATTTTCAATACTCTGCAAAATGTCAGAGGAATAACAAGTCATCTGCCAAGATATTACCATGCAATTTTGACTTTAAATTTCTTTATGGAAATAGCCCATAGAATATGCATGTCTTTGATGCTAAATCAAAATGCCATGCTCATTGCAAACTTGATTCTTTATTTCTTATGAAATAGTTATCAGAAAAATTTATTCTGGCTTCTGGGTATATCAGAATTCAGAACATCCATAAACAGAAAGATCTACAGGCTATTAAAAAGGTATTCACCAGAAAAAGGCTCCCTCTCCCTGCTCTGGCCTTCTCACTCTGACAAGAGATAAAATGTTAATCACTCCCTAAGATAGATGCTCCACTTAGTTAATTTCTCGAAATTAACACCCATAAGCATAATTCAGTTTTATTTTGGAATTTTACAGCCCCAGTAACATGCTAAGTTCATACATTATCTTACCAACCTCTCCCCCCCTTCCCCCCTCAAAAAAAAAAAAAAAAAAAAAAAAGGCAAAAAAGATCCTGAGAATGAAGGAATCCCACATGTTTACACAGAAATGACAGACCTATTAGCTTTGAACAACTATCAATAACAACATAATTCTATTTATGCTCACATTCTGTTATTAAGCATTAAAGAGGACTGTAACAAACAGTTTGAGAA
This sequence comes from Manihot esculenta, assembly GCF_001659605.2. Taxonomy (NCBI): domain Eukaryota; kingdom Viridiplantae; phylum Streptophyta; class Magnoliopsida; order Malpighiales; family Euphorbiaceae; genus Manihot; species Manihot esculenta. The sequence continues at coordinate 8,832,877 of NC_035178.2, forward strand.
AAATTCACAGAACAGGGCAGTTTAATTTTATCAGATGTTGGAACAGCTGAAAAGAAACCTGTTCTCCATGTCTTATTAAAATTCTGTATACTCACTCATGATCATGGATGGCTTTTGGAAGCCCGATACCACAATTGGTATGAAACAGAGTTCTCCTATGTATTTCATGCACATCAGCATTTCTTTTGAGTTCATCTCCATCTTTTTCACCTGACGTCAGGTGAGTACACATAAAACAGAAAAGGGTCTGATATATAGACATACTGACTGATATTGATCCCTGGAAGATTGAAGAACATTCTTACACTTTAAACAATTTCTATAAAAGAATAATAAGCCTTGGTGCATTTCAAAAGAAACATCAAAGATACAATTAGTTATTAAAATAAGTTGAATGGAACTCTAGAAAAACAAAATGCTGGTAAGTTAAGAACAAACAAGACATTCAAAAACTATCTTTAAAATGAGTGGAGCAGACCTTGTTACCAATGTAGCCCATGACACCAACACCAACAGTGGACACTTTCAAGTTTTGAATATACTTGCGCAACCTCCTACGAACCCAAATTGTGAGGAAAATTCCAACCATCTGCTTACTTACTACCCTTACATATGATGATCTTCTTTTGATTTTCATCAGAGCATCAAGGTCATGTTCTGCAAGCAAAGATAGTCCTGATTGCATTTCATTTGTGATCGACTTGAAAGAACTATATGCTCCTAAAGACTTCCTTGCTTTAAAAGATTTAACTGCCGTGGAGGAAAATGGCCTTGGTAAAACATGCTGAGATAACAAATCTAGTGGGAGTTCTGGCCAGCTCAAATTAAACCTTTCGGTGCCACTAAGCATTTTGGTTAAGTTGACATTGTTTTGACCTGCTGGTACTTCTACGTCTCCAGCAGAATCTTCTGTCTGCAAACAATTTGGATTACCTAATTTCTTTGGAGAAGAAAATTGCCTCTGTAAATCCTGTTCTACTGGGACACCCAATTTACCACTATTATTGGCTGTAACTCCAGAATTCAAATCCATGTCACCTGTGTTTGGACTATCTTCAACTTCATCCAAAGGATGTATTTCCTCACCAACATCACTATCACTTTCAAGTAATATCTCTTCTTCGATACCTGGAACATCATCAGATGGCTTAAACTTTGATGGAGATGGGGGATTGCTAACGCATTTAACTTTGGTTTTTGTGGGTGGAACTCTATTTAGTGCATCACGAATAATGTTTTCCCACTTTGGAACTGGACTGTTATCTTCAGCACCAAATATGTTCCCAGCATTCAACGGAACAATCTCTTGAAGACTGCAAATTTAAAAAAGCTAACATTTCTCAAATGAACTATCGTTGCTTGCAGCCATGCACAATAGATTTAAACCAATGAAGACCCTTTGCAAAATAAAATAGAATAAGAAAACCAGGAAAAAAGATTATACACTTGGGGAAAAAAGTAACCACGTCACAGAAAGTTAAAGCATTAGCAAGTAAACTAAGATTGCTCGAGTCTTTTCAAGTAAATAAAACACCGCACGTCAGTTTGCCCAATGTATTGGGCAAAATTAATGTTTGATTGCATGACAGTTACAACATTTCTGTTATACATGTGAGTTTCTCACCACAAGAGAATAACAAAAATTAATGAGACTAAACCGAAAACATAAAAAGAATTAATGAGACTTACCCGAAAACATAGATGTCAGCAGGTTCATCTGTATCAATCCAATCATCAATATCTAGATCATCGGGTGGTAGTTTTCCTCCAACATTCCATGTACCCACACATATTCTACAGGTGAAAAGTTTGACAAGTTTCAAGTGTTTAGTAACTGAGACCTGGGGAAAGGGGTTAAGAAAAACAAAAGAAAGGAGAGGAAAAAAAATAGAGGGAGTTCAGCCAACAAAATTTAATAGAACGGCAGTCTTTAGAACCAATACAACTATACAAGTATACAACTAGACCTACACATGTCAATTGTGAGGATAAAAGTTATGAGCACTAAACCTGAGTTCCTTTGTGTCTGTATACTGTGCCCTAAAAATTTCTGATTTCTGTCTCCTTAATCTTGGAAGAGCATCTGAAACCCAAAAAGTTCGGCAAGAAACAATTTAACTGAAAGGAAACAATATAATATGTTGAGACTTCTGATTATACAACCTTCAAAGCAGCCAAGAATAGTTAATTTGAAATAGGAACCACTTGATCTTTAATATTATTTATTTACGCAAATGCTTTATTTATCTATTAAGAATTATTTGGAGAGCCCATCTGTGATATGTAAAATGAAGTTATCACAGAAAAAGAAAACATTTTATCAACAAACTCTGATGCTATGGGATGATCTAATATTAATGCAGGATCCAGAAGGTCCACCAAAACCTGAAGCAAACTACAAGCATTTAATTTTCCAAAAAGATATGCATATTTCGTATGATGATGATGATGATGATGATGATGATGATGAAGAGAATTGCATACCAATGGACCAATATGAATTGCATACGCACCATAACCATAAAACAAACAAATAATAAACATACAAAACAAATAATAAATAATAACCAGATAACATGTCCACTAAAGGCAAAAATAAGATTTCCACATCCCAAATCAATCAAATTTCACCAAAACAAAGTTCGGAGAAAAAGTTATCTGCAAGAACCAAATGCTTTAAATCACTGGTTTTTTATTCCCAACCAATTCAAAATTCACAATAGAAAACTAACATAATATTTGGTCCAATTCAACTAAAGCTAGAATTCACTTGAAATGAATTCTACCATTTGGTCCGATACAACTTAAAAGGAAAAATTCATTTGAATTCTATATAGCTCATACCTGGTATAATTTTACAATTGAAATTCATCTGTCTTCACTTCCTAAACTGCCTTCAATAGTAAAATTAAAATATATACAATTTTCTACTCTATCAAAAAAAATATACCTAATTAATTATTAATAGTTAACAAACGTATAAACCAATTAAAATTCACATGTCTTCTAATATAGGAGATTTTGACAGAGTAGAAGGGGAGTATGAACAGGAACTTAATAAGGTGGATGATTGAGAGAAACTTTTGATATGGCCATTTTGGTCAATAAAAAGATGTTTTTATATTAGTTTTGTGGAATTCATTTTAAATTATCAAATTTGATATGGATTGATTTTAATTATAACCAATTCCGTATAATGGAATTACTAAAATTGCATTATAATTTTATTCAAACAAGACAGCTAAAACATGGGATTCAATTGAATTTTGTTGAATTCCACAAAATTTTGTGAAATTGATTTGAACCAAACATAGCCTAAAAATTATCTGGTGTCCAGTATAAATATAAGTCGAACAGAACCCCAAAAAGTGGGGAAGCAGAAAACAAGAAGATGATGAAGAAGAAACTGTGCAATTGCCAGGATCAATCTGAGCATTCTCTCCTCCATTACCTCTAAACCGTGATTCTCTCCCCCAATCACAAAATTCTGAAGAAATTACCTAAACTTCTTTAAAAATGGGAAAAAAGAAATTCAGCATTCTTTTCTCTTCTTTGGTCACTTAAGGGTATTTTATCAAAGGTTGGGGAGGAAAGGACTGAACAAGCACGCTACCTACCTTGGGTATCAGAAGCAGAATCATCATCGCCGTTGTCGGAGTAAGTGTCGGCGCTGTAATCGGACTCTATGGCGGAGATATTAAGCCATTTACGCATGATCACTCTGGACCAAAGCAGCTGTAGGCACGAACAACTCAACCAATAACAGATTTCAGCCCAACTTTTGCTCTGCCCAATTTCTCTCTCAGTAATCCCATAATCGAAGCATTAAAAGTTAACCAAAATCCAAGAGAAAAGCAAACCAAGATTTCAGATGGGAAAAATAAAGTTACCTCTGGTTGTTGCTTTGAGGGAGACTTCATGGTCTCTGGATGTTTCATGACTTGAAACTGTAATATATTAACAGAAAACAAAACACATACATATAAAATTCGAAAGGAGGAGGAGGAGGAGGAGGAGAAACAATGGAGTGAAAGCAGCTTTCTGAAGCCGAGCAAAAGAGAGAGAGATCAAAGGAAGTTGCAGAAATGGAGGGAGGGAAAGAAGGGTAACGGTTGAGAGCAGAGTGAGAAGTAAGAGTTTAATTAATTAAGAGAAATGTATTATTTAGTCGCCACCTATTACCATTATTAACAAATCAATATTTTTAAAAATTTATTAAAATATTTTTAACTTTTCTTTTTATTAATAAAATATTTTTTTTATTTTTTATTAAAAATAAATAAAAAATAAAAATAAAATTTAAAATTTTATTTCTTTCAAATAAAATTTTTTATTTAATTTTTAAATATTATTATTATTAATAAATTAATATCTATATTTTAAAAATTTATTAAAATATTTTTATTTTTTTATATCTATTATATTTATATTTTTTTTATTCACGAAATAGTCTATTCTTTTTTTTAATAAAAAAGATAATAAAAATTACAGAAAAAGAAAAAGAATAAAGAAAAGAAGAAAAAAATATCGTCTCCTCCTCTTGTTTGAAAATAAAAAAATAAAAAAAAGAAAAAAAGAATAAAAAGGAAAATGAAGAGAAATGATCAATGAAGAAGAAGAATCGATGGAGGACATAGACGAGGGATAATTTAATCTTTTGTTATATTTTTAATTATAAAAATAAATAAAAATATTATTTTATTAATAAAAAAAATAAATATATTTTAATAAATTTATGAAAATATAAAAAGTGATTTATTAATAATCACAATACATATGGATTAAATTATAAATTTTCCATTAATTAAGGATAGATCACTGGATTATTAAGATTAAACTTAATGCTTATCACATACAAGTATTTTAACTTTAACAATTATTAACATGTAAGAATATTTTTAATATCAATTTATATTTATAATTAAATATTTTTTTTTACCATGCAAATAACACTGAGCCCAATCAAACAGTCAAATACAAAGTCCTATACATTATCAATTTTTAGACTTGCCATCCTATTTATGCATATTATAAAAAAAAGGCTTTTATATACTTTAAAGAGAGACTAGCTAAGAAAGATATAGAACCGATAAAAACACTCTATCTTAATAAGAAAGCTCTCATTAAGTCAGTTGCTACTGCATTATCATCTTACACCGTGTTATGTTTTCGATTGCCCAGTATTCTCAACGAGGAGTTGAACTCGTTCATGGTAAATTTTGGGTAGGTCAATGTGAAAATGAAAGAAAATTGCATCGGATTAGTTGGAAAAAAATGTCCAATCCGAAATGGACATGTGGTTTGAAGTTTAGAGATCTTGATCGTTTTAATAGAACTCTATTTGCTAAACAATGCTGGAAGCTTATTACTAAACCTGATACTCTGATGCCTCGTCTTCTCAAAAGTAAATATTATCCTGTCATATTTTTTTCTCAATGCAATACAAAGCAATGGAGTTTCTTGGTGATGGTAGAGTCTGATGTGGGGTAAAGGGATTGTGGAAACAGGTTATAAGTGGCACATTGGCAATGGTGAGTCAGTACTATGTAAACAAGAAATCATAGCCTAATAGTCTCGCTTGTCTCTCATCTGATTGATAGCAATCCAAGAGCATGGAATGTACGGAAACTCCTTCCAGAGGAAGTTAACAACATTCGCTCTATTCGGCTTTCCCTTTTTCCATAGGAAGACAAAATTTTCTGGCACTATGACCGGAAATGAGAGTATTCTATTAAATTGAGATACTTTGTGGTGTGCAAGTCAAAAGCAGCAAATAATTTGGGAGGAGAACCGGGATAGCCAATTAAGCCTTCTAGAGAAAGATTTAGAGTCTAAAACTTCATCTAAAATTGGCTATCTTCCTATGGATGTTGCTCAAGGATAAATTTCTAGTAAATGAAGGGTTACACAAAAGACTTTCTCATGTTACTCCAAATTATCCTAGGTGTGGCGAGATAAAATCTGCTTTGCACTTGTTCCTCCACTATCCCAAGGCGACGGCAGTATGGGTAAACTCACTGCTGAGAATGAGATATGCTCTTATTGATAGTCATAGTATGGTGGACTGTTGGAATAGCCTCTTCTTGCCTCTCCTTGATCAAGAAGATACTAAAGATTTTGCAAACATAGTTTTTTTCCTTTTATGGCATCTTTGAAAGGCAAAGAACTCCTTCAACTTCAAAAATGAGGATATCTCCTACCAACAGATTATTGAATCTACCCTCTCCTATTGAGAAGATTTTCTGGCCTCCCAAGATATGCAAATTCAAGCTCAGAGGGCTTTTGTGGTTTCACCTCTTAGCTAGTCTCCTCCACCCCGTTGATACCTTCAAAGTTAATTTTGATGCAGTATGTTGTAACAAGGAATCGACAGGAGCCTCTGCGGCTCTGGCTAGAAATTTAGATAATCAACTTCTAGGCTAGTTCATTAAGCGACTGCCATCTATTTCTAATCCTTTATTTGCAAAAGCTTGGGCTTATAGGGAAGCAGTTTTACTAAACAAATACAAAGGCTTTGATAGGGTCATTATTGAGGGTGATGCTCTGGATGTTATACAAGCAATTCAAGGATCTTCTCGGGTGCCTTTAGCGATTGCTAGTTTGGTCTCTAATATTTGACTTGGAAGTTAAAGTTTTTTTGATATCTCCTTCTCTTTTGTGAGAGAATTTTGTAATATGGCTGCAGACTTGTAAAAAATTGCATAATGTCTTTTATTTGCAATCCTTGGATGCAAGTCAATTATGTATTAAGCATTATGTTTCCTTGATTTCAATAGATTCAATCCTTCGCCAAAAAAGTAAAAAACCTAAATCAACCTAGGCTCACACACTGGAAGCTTCCAAGATTATTATCTAAAAACTGATTAGAGAATTCTGATAAGCAAAACTACATATGCAACACGCATGTTAAAACAAACATATGCAACCAAAAAAATCAAAAGAGAAGCTAAATCAAAAGAGAAGCTAAATCAAAAGAGAAGCATCCCTGAAAATCGATTAGAGCACATTTTACAAAAATTCCTTAGAAGCAAAAAACCACGAACTCATTAAAATTTGATCTAGATGCCACTGACGATAAGCGAAGTGACTAATACCCACAGCAATTGCATTCTCAAATAGTCATGCGAGTCGTGCCCATTTTGGAGGAGGTCCAGATGTTCCGGCAGCTTGCCTTTGCAGGCAACTCGTGTCAACCATACATTTATGGAGTAAAAAGGTGAGAAAGTAGAGTAGTTTAAAGGATAGCAAAATTTGGAAGGAAAAATACCTTATTCTTCCCTTTGCCAACCATACATTTATGGAGTAAAAAGGTGAGAAAGTAAAGTAGTTTAAAGGATAGCAAAATTTGGAAGGAAAAATACCCTACTCTGCAGTATAGGGAGTGATTTTCCGAGGGGTTTGAAGTCTGCGGTTGAGGCTGCTGAGACCTCTTCCTCATCTCTCCGTGGTTAACTCCATCCTTTCTGAGCTCCACATATAGGTTCCAGTCCAGAACTAGGATGAAAAAATTATTTTTCTGATGCTTTAAGGAGGAGGGTATCTAGTCGAAAAGATTCTGGCACTTTTTTCGCTGAAAAATCAGGAACCGAAAATCCACTTTCAGCTATTCTTCATATACCATGATTGTATCCTTAGCAAAGATCTGGTCGTTCATGTGAACATTCAGATTTTGAGCGTAAACCGGAAGAACTCTTGAGAGATCTGGTAGTGATCAGACAAACGGTCCACGTCCCTCTGTCAGCATGGATATGATTTCATTCACCAAGAGACTATCATTATTGTGGACAGCCCTCAACGGAACGATGAGAGTTGGAGCGCGAATGAGGCTACCCGAAGAAGAGCTTAAACGGGAAATTCCACCAAAAGATGACGACGAAGAAGATGAAGAGATCATCATCCCGTGAAACAAGGAAAAGGAATGAAAGTAAGAGTTACCTTTTAGAGAGAAAAAAATCAAAACCGATTAAGTGGTCATTCGTAAGTAGAAAAAAGCACTTGAAAGTTAAATGATAATCGTAGGAGAACAAGAGAATTATCAAAAATATTATATATTTTAAATTTATCTTTATAACATTTTATTTAATAACTAATGAAAATATATTTATCTATTTAATATTATATTTATATTTTAAAAAAATATAGAATAATAATAAATTAATTATCATTTATTTCAATAACCGCGTTTTGATAATTTATAATTGAAATAATTGTTAATAATTTTATTAGAATTGTTAATAATTTTACTAATGAACATTGAAATAATGCTACAACTAATTAATAATTATCATAAAACTTATTGAATAATAGTTCTCTCTTATTTTTATATTATTATTACTATTGTTATTCTATAATTCATAAAAATCATGTTAAGTAAAAATAATAAATTTAATTAATAAAAAAAATAAGAAAATGATTATTTATTTAAAAATAATTATGATGAAGTATAATTATGTTTTTAAATAGTATTTAAAAAAAATAAATTATAATTATAAATGATAAGTAATAATTTTCTTTTAAATGATAATGATGATAATTGTTACAAATGATAATTATTGTAAAAATAATTATTTTTATATGTATTAAAAATTAGTAAATAATTATTTTTTATAAAAATGAGATTTTATAAATTAAATTTAAAAAATTTTAAATAACAAATTAAATTCAATTTAACTAATAAATTGCAGTTTAAATATACTGAAACTCATTCTCTACTCCTTATAAAAAATTACTAAATTTTTTTATTTTTCTTTCATTGTTTTTTTTTTATTTGCTTTAACTTTTTTTTCTCAACATTTAAATTAGCAATGGTTGAAATAGATTGATAAAAATAAAATTATTGTACTCATAAATAAATATTATTTAATATTTTATATTTTAATAGCATTGTAAGGCTTGATATTCTATTTATTATGATTAAAATTTTATTTTTTTAGGAATATTTATGAATAATTTTTTTATATTTTATTGGCCGCTTTATTTTAAATTTATGATAAGAATAAATAAATAATTTTATCAAGTAAATTAAATATTATTTAATAAAATAAAATAAATTTTAAATAATTCATTTCTGAATATTTTTTGAATAAAAATAAATCACATATTTATATTTTATATAATATAAATTTTAAAAAATAAGCATAAAATAGATAAATATTAGAAAGATTATTAAAATAATTATTTTATATTTTTAAGCACAAAATAAAAATAATAAATTCAAATTTAATTAATTGACATTAAAATATTAATGAAACAAAAATTTTAAATAATGAATTATATTATTAAAATAAATTATTTAAAATTTTATTTAAATTTAAAATAGATAATATTTCTATTTATTAGATTAATTTTAAGAGTTAGTTAGAGAAATTAAACTATTACAATATTCTTAGTATTTAAAAATTTTAAATTAAATAGAGGATTCTTTATTTAAATTCATATATACATATTAAAATTATATTATTGTAAAAAGAAATTTTAGAAATTGAGGTTTTATTTTGATAAATTTCATGAATAAATTAATAAATTATATTTCAAAATTTTGATAAAATTATTAGTTATAAAAATTTTAAAATAATTATTTATAACAAATAAGTTTTTAAATATTTATTATGATAAATAATAATTATTTTTTAAATGTTAATCGATAATGATAATTTTAAATAATTATTTTTAAGAAAATGAGATTTTATAATTTAAATTTGAAAATATTTAGATATAAATTAAAATTTAACATCATAACAAATTATTATTAATAATGAAATTGTAATATAATTGCAATAGAACTGATATTTTACTCCTAATAAATAACTATAAAAAAATTTCCAATCTCATATTTTCTTTCAATTTTTTAATTGTAGTATTTGAAAAAAAATTAATGTTAATATTATTAGGAGTTTATTTTGTTCTTTTTTAGTAATATTTAGAATTAATTTTCTTGATTATTATATTAACCATTAAATTTTAAATTTATAATTAATTTAATTTATTGATATTTTATTATTTTTATTAGATGAACCAGGAACCAGGTACGAGTTTGTGTTGATTGAGCTATATTCTTGTTTAGATTTCTCATCTCACATTCTGACTTTTTATTGCATATACGATGTCGTAATTAATAAACCCGAATGAGAGATGCCATGTAAACAGGGAAAAGCTTCTTGTGAGGCCACTGTTCCCACCATACAACAACAACAATGAAATCAATAGGGCTTTTACAAATTGCATTATGCATTTCAAAAGTTGGTAACAGCATATGATAATTGCTATCAGAGCCTGGGCATGAGTTGTTCCAAGATGTTTTACACAATTCTACAACGTAAAATTATTATATTTATAGACTTAAAAAATATTAAAAAATGAGTTATCATTATTTAAAAATGTATTGTTTAAAGCGTTGTTAAATGAATTTTATCGAAACTTAAACCTTGTTTCAACGAATTTGGTAATTGTTGAATTTAAAAATTATATTCGATATATATTTTAAAGTATCAGTAATTTTTATTTTTTTATATAGCTAGCCTGATCTCTGTCTGTTATTAATGTTGTCTTGCTTTTGTTTTTATAACTTGTTTGAAATCCAAGTGAAGAAATTGTCAAGTAGACAAATCCTAATTCAATAGGGTTGAGGGCTCCATACATTTATTTTATACACAATATACCCAAAACAGACACCCTAAGAGTCCACCTCCGTTTTGTTCGGTAGAAAATCATTAAAGCCTGTTTTTCAAAAATAAAATTATTTTTTCATTTTAAAAATCTTAATTTCTATGTATAAATTTATTAATATGTTTTATTTTTTAAATTAAAATTAAATAAAAAAAATAAATTAACATTAAAAAAATATTTTTTAAATATAAATTATTTTTTCAAGCAAACCGACTTTTAATTCGCAATATTTTAATTACCTGCAGCTGCCTGTTTTCTCGTTTCTCAGTTATATATGTATATTATTTTTTAATTTTAATTTTATTTTTAATATTTTAAGCGTAATTTTTCATATTTCAATATAATTTGTTTATTTCATAACCAAAATTAATTTAAAAAAATTACATTATTATTGATATTGGATTAGACTCAACCCTCTTAATTTTAGAATAAATTTTTATAAAAAAATTACACTTAAATAGTTACAATTCAGTGAATCTTTGTTATGTTTAGAAATTTCCGATCAATTAGTTAGTACATATTTTCTATTAATGAATCTGCCGCATATCATTAATTTATTAAAAAATATTATATTTATTTTTTTTTTATAATATAAAAAAAATAATCATAAAAGTAAATATATATTATTGTTTACATAGTTATTTTTAAATTTTAAATATTATATATATTTTTTTTATTAATTTAAATATCAGTTATAAACACTTTCTTTTTTTTTAATTAATCACTGTACAGTTGGACCATATCATCAATTTAATTTTATTATTATTAATTTAATTTTAACAATATCAATTATTTATTTATCATGCTATATATTTTAAATATATTTCACATCGCACATAATTTTATAATGTATAAAAAAATTAAATATCAATTGTAGCATACTGATTATAATAGTATAAATAAAATATTTCGAAGTTCAATTTAATTTCTAGACTTTTTATCAAATTTAAATAAAAATACATTTCAATATCTTTATCAAAGTAAAATCATAAACTTTACGTTTGAATCAAACTAAGTTCTTGACTATCAAAATATTAATTTTTAATATAAATTTTGAATAAAAATATTATCTTGTAGTTTTAAATATTTAAAATTAGTTCTATTTTTTATTTTTATATTTTTGCATTTACAAATATTTATTTTAGTTAAAAATAATAAATATAAAAAATATTAAATTTTATTTTTTACTCTAAATTTATCTCTGAATTATTATTAAAAAGGTTGAATAAAAAAATTCACTCTATGTATCTTGAATATATAATAAATTAGATCAATTAAAAAATTTTCACATCTTAAAATTAATATTATTAAATTTATTAAATTCAGTGACTTTTTTTAATTTGATTTAATACTGTGATTAAAAATATATAATTTATTTGCTACATTTATCAAACTCAATGACTTTTCTTATTTTGGTTAATTATTATCATCAAGCTTTTTTCCCTCTTTTGAAACTAAGCATTGAGCTAAAAATATTCTTAATAAATAGCTTAAAGCAAGAGTTTAAAAATTATATATTTTTAATTTTTTTCATTATAGAATTTACCTATTTATACGTTTAAAATTTCTTAATTTATAATTAATTAAATTTAAATAAATATGTCTCGAGCCTGAAATCTGAAGCCATGGATAAACCCTAATCGTAAGATGTGCCCAAATTTAATTTATTCGAAAACCAAATCTCTCTCTCTCTGTGTTCGTAGTCTGTAGATTTATCTTTAGCCACCGCTACCCTACGCTTCTCCCAAAACAAGCCCACCGCCCTTTCCTCGTCGTCAGTAATTAAATCAGCTTTACAATACTTAATTTTCACCATTGCTCCCTAAAATAATAATAATTATTATAATAATAAACAAGTAATTTAATATTTTAAAATTAGGGCTAGAAAATCCACAGTATTTTTTTTTACCTTCAAAATTACTCAAACAATTAAATTAATTTATTTCAAACTATTATAATTGTTTAATATTCTTTAATTATATATTGATATAAGCATATAATAAAATATATAGAAAAATTACACAATGCCCAATTCCCCTAACTTGAGTTTTCACAATCTCCGAAGCTTAGGTGCCTAATCACAAAACATTAAGCAAATAATAAAGGTAAGGTCTGCAGAAAAAGACACATTGAAATTTGGTTGCTTACCCTAATTTCACCTTTCACAATCTCCTAAGCTTAGCTACCCAATCACTCCAACACCTATTCTCATCAAAATCTTCCATTTCCCTATGCACCCTCCGTTTAGGTTAATAAAATGGATAGGTGAGAGCTAAAAATATTCGGTTTAAATTAAAAAATTAATTTAATTAATTTAATTTAATTTTTTTATTTAATTTTTTTATTTATTTTAATTTAATTTAATTTTTAATTTAAAAATTTTAATTATTTTAATTCAGTTTAATTTTAATTAAAAAAATCAAATCGATTAAAAATAATAGTATATTATTTTTAATAATATAAAAAAATTAGATTATATTAAAATTAAAATATTTTAATTAAATTTTAAAATATTAAGAATAAAGTATAAAAAATTTATTAAAAATTCAAACTAATCGAATTAAATTGAATTAGATCAATTCAATTTAATTTTTAATTAAAATTAATTCGATTTAATTTTTAAAAATATTAAAATATTAAAATTTTAATTTTTAATTTATTCAATTTAATTTAATTTTAAATCGAATTATCCATTTAAAATTCTATGATTTTTTTTAACGATAAAATTAATTAATTATTAAATTTAATTAAATTAAAATTATAATATTTTTAACAAAATTGTTCAGTAGTATATTAATGTGAAATTTTAAAAAATTAGTTCATAAAATATATTTTCAAAAAATTCTCTAAATAAAAACCCATATCATATATGTATATTTATATTTATATATCCTAAAAAATTTTGGTTCCGCCTCACATAAACATTCCCTATAGTTGACACGTGTAAATACTGCGGCAGCTAAATTTGTCGTTTCATTACTGCCCCCACTTCAAAACAAAATGCAGCATTGCTTCCCGGCTCACAGTAAGGGCAATAAACTCGAAGAACATCCACCACCACCGCCTACGCCGCAACCACCATAGAAACCCAGAGAACATTCAAGAAATCTCCATGGCCACCAGTTGTAAAAAATATGCAGACAATGTATTTGAAAGCTTGCCATATAGTGAGTATCAGTCTATGTATTTATATAACCACCAACAGCAGCACCATCAGTGAAGCCCACACCACCAGTCGCCGCCATTAATGATATTCCGGTAACGTTATTCCGCCGCTATCTTGATATGGTTTGATTAGATCCAGCACATCTTCCACTAATTTAATGGCGGTTAGCTTTTTGAAATAGTTCACATGCATGGTTCCGACCTTTTAGTGTAAAACTGAAGCATTCTTCTCTCCACAAAAATCTCTCTCACATGCACTTTGTCTCCTAATATTGGAGCTCCTCCTCCTCCTCTCCAACCACCATCGCCATCATCACCACCGCCAAAACAAACCAGAAAAAGGAGTTCCCTTTTATCAGCCCAAGATTTTCTTAGTTCATTAACTTGTGTCCTGATATGGAGAAGCTGAGCTACTCTGTCTTGTTCTGTTTGATCTTGGTAATGTTAACGATGCCGAGAACATTGGTACTTTTTGTTGCTTCTCTATCTTCTGATGGAGAAGCTCTTCTTTCTCTTATCTCAGAAGCTGACCCATCTGCAAAAGCATCGTCTTCTGTTCTCTCCACTTGGAACCCATCAAGCCCAACTCCATGTTCATGGCAAGGCATTACATGTTCTCCTCAAAATAGAGTCATTTCTCTATCTCTGCCTGACACATTTCTCAATCTTTCTTCATTGCCTTCAGAACTCTCTGCTCTTACTTTTCTGCAGCTTCTCAATCTCTCCTCTACTAATATCTCTGGTACTATCCCTCCTCCTTTTGGCCAACTCACTCATCTCAGGCTTTTAGACCTCTCCTCCAACTCTCTTACAGGTTCTATACCTCAGCAACTTGGTCTTCTCTCTTCACTTCAGTTCCTTTACTTGAACTCTAATAGATTATCTGGTAGAATACCTCCACAGCTTGCAAATCTCACTTCTTTGCAAGTTTTTTGCCTGCAAGATAATCTCCTTAATGGCTCAATACCAGCCCAATTGGGTTCTTTAATCTCTCTCCAGGAATTTAGAGTGGGTGGAAATCCTTATCTAACTGGAGAGTTGTCACCACAATTAGGACTATTAACCAATCTCACAACATTTGGAGTTGCTGCAACTGGGCTTTCTGGTGTGATACCACCTACATTTGGGAACTTGCTCAATCTTCAAACTTTAGCTCTTTATGACACAGAGGTGTTTGGTTCTATACCACCTGAGCTCGGTTTGTGTTCGGAGTTGAGGAATTTGTATTTGCACATGAATAAGCTCACAGGTTTCATACCTCCTCAGCTGGGTAAGTTGCAGAAACTTACTAGCTTGCTTCTATGGGGCAATGCACTCTCTGGACCTATCCCAGCTGATATTTCAAATTGTTCATCTCTGGTTGTGCTTGATGCTTCAGCTAATGACCTTTCTGGAGAAATTCCTGGTGATTTAGGGAAGTTGGTGGTTCTTGAGCAGCTTCACTTGTCTGATAATTCATTTACCGGTGCAATTCCCTGGCAGTTAAGTAATTGTACAAGTCTAACTGCTTTTCAGATTGATAAGAACCAATTATCAGGTGCAATTCCCTGGCAGGTTGGGGAAATGAAGTATTTGCAAAATTTCTTCGTGTGGGGAAACTTAGTTTCTGGTACTATACCAGCCTCTTTTGGAAACTGCACTGAATTATATGCTCTTGATCTTTCAAGAAACAAGCTTACAGGGACAATCCCAGATGAGATTTTTGGTTTGAAGAAATTGAGCAAGCTTCTGCTTCTAGGGAATTCTATATCCGGAGGGTTACCGCGCAGTGTTGCAGGCTGTCAGTCGTTGGTGAGATTGAGGCTTGGAGAAAACCAACTTTCAGGTCAGATTCCAAAGGAGATAGGCCAGTTGCAGAATTTGGTCTTTCTTGATTTGTACATGAATCATTTCTCTGGTGAAATCCCGACTGAGATTGCCAATATCACAGTCCTTGAGCTCTTAGATGTGCACAATAACCTCTTTACTGGAGAGATACCATCTCAGCTAGGGGCGCTAGTGAATTTGGAGCAGCTTGATCTTAGCAGAAACAGTTTCACAGGTGAAATTCCATTGAGTTTTGGAAACTTCAGTTTCTTGAACAAGCTGATTCTCAACAATAATCTGCTATCAGGTTCTATTCCAAGATCCATTAAGAATCTGCAAAAGCTAACTCTGCTTGATTTGAGCTACAACAGCTTCTCTGGCCCTATCCCACCAGAAATTGGTTACTTGACAAGCTTAACTATCAGTTTAGACTTGAGCTCAAATACATTTACTGGAGAACTCCCTGAGACAATGTCGAGTTTGACCCAGTTACAATCAATTGATCTTTCTCATAATTTGCTTTATGGAAAGATTAAGGTTCTTGGTTCTCTTACTAGTCTCACTTTGCTTAATATCTCTTATAACAACTTTTCAGGTCCTATTCCTGTAACGCCATTTTTCAGAACTCTGTCTTCGAATTCATACCTTCAGAACCGAAATCTTTGCGAATCCACGGATGGTTCTATTTGTACATCAAGAGTTATCAGAAGAAATGGACTGAAATCAGCCAAAACTGTAGCATTGATTTCTGTGATTCTGGCTTCAGTAATCATGGCAGTTCTTGCTTCCTGGATTTTACTTGGTCGGAACCATAAGTATATAATGGAGAAAACTTCAGGAGCATTGGCTTCTTCATCAGTGGATAAAGATTTCTCTTATCCCTGGACTTTTATTCCATTTCAGAAGCTCAACTTCTCCATTGATAACATCTTAGAGTGTTTGAGAGATGAAAATATAATTGGGAAAGGCTGTTCTGGTGTTGTCTACAAAGCTGAAATGCCCAATGGGGAGTTGATTGCAGTAAAAAAGCTTTGGAAAGCAAAACGAGACGAAGAAGCAGTGGATTCATTTGAAGCAGAGATTCAAATCCTGGAACGCGTTCGACATCGAAATATTGTCAAGCTCTTGGGCTACTGTTCCAATAAGAATGTGAAACTCCTCCTCTACAACTACATTCCAAATGGTAATCTGCAACAGCTTTTGCAAGGGAATAGAAATGTGGATTGGGAAACAAGGTACAAGATTGCAGTAGGATCAGCTCAAGGTCTCGCCTACCTCCATCATGATTGTGTGCCTGCAATTCTTCATAGAGATATCAAATGCAACAACATCCTACTAGATTCCAAGTTTGAGGCTTATCTAGCAGACTTTGGCCTGGCCAAGCTGATGAACTCTCCAAACTATCATCAAGCCATTTCCAGAGTTGCTGGATCTTATGGTTACATTGCACCAGGCAAGTATTTGGATGTTCCTATGCTCTTATTTTCAAGATTAATCAAGTGATTTCTGTAACACTTAGTCTTATTTCTAATTAATTTCCATGACCATTCTTTGCAGAGTATGGATACAGCATGAACATAACAGAAAAGAGTGATGTTTACAGCTATGGAGTGGTGCTGCTAGAGATTCTAAGTGGCCGCGGTGCTGTGGAATCTCAAGTTGGAGATGGGCTGCACATAGTTGAATGGGTAAAGAGAAAGATGGGAAGTTTTGAACCAGCTATTTCAATACTAGATTCAAAGCTTCAAGGTTTACCAGATCAAATGGTTCAGGAAATGCTTCAAACACTTGGGATTGCAATGTTTTGTGTCAACTCTTCACCAGTTGAGAGGCCAACCATGAAGGAAGTAGTGGCATTGTTAACGGAGGTGAAGAGCCCACCAGAAGAATGGGGAAAAACATCTCAACCTCTAATAAAACAGTCATCAAATCAAAGTTGAAATAAAGTTTTCCCTTTTTTTCTTTTTTTGTAATTTTATTTCTTCCAAGGACATCAATGATTGATTGTTCTTTTCTACCCAAGGAGAAAAAAGAGTGCAATTGTTGAGAAAAATGATAAGAGGAAGAGATGAAGGTCTTGGGTTTCTTTGTACAGTTTTAGAAAACATCAATTTGGTTGAATTGCTTTATGCTTCTTATTTTAATTATTATAATTTTCTATTGTCTATTCGTTTCTCTTTTGTGCCAATTTAACACCAGGCAGAATTTTCAGTAATTTAGAGCTCTTCCAATAGATACAATTTGAACTTTATTCTTCAGTTCAACTTTTCCAAAATTTCAGCTTACAAATTGGTTGGTTTTAGTAAACTGAAAAAAAAAAGATGTTTGAACCCATTAGCAGGAGTGGAGATGCTGCTAAAACTCAGAAGGGAAGACAACTTCCCCTGTGCACATATTGCATGTAGGCTCCATAATGCAGGATAAAAGCAGACAGACAAACAGGCCATGACTCAATAAGCAAAGGATTTGCTCCCCTGTCTTCATTATTCTTCAATGGCTCCATGATCCTTTTTAATATTCCGTCACAACTCAATAAGCAGACAGACAAACAGGCCATAACATAATCACTTTAAAATTAAAATGAAACTATAAAAAATCAAAATCATTTTTTTACTGTTTACAAATCAGGTCAATTCCGATTCAATCTATAAATTAGATCCAACTGCCAATTCCAAACTGAAACTAGGCCTGGGGAAGAGAGGGGGACATCACAGTCATTTATGCTGGTAATGGGGCCTCCACAATGGGGAGGTGACCTGACTCTACAGAGAAGCTGCAAAGGGGAACAGAAGCCAGACAGCCCATGCCCACTACGTGAGAATCTATGTACTTTTCTCAAGATAAAATTCCATAGGCACACTTTCAGCAACCAGTGTCTTTTAGGTCTCATCTTAGGTCTGCTCCTAGTGCATTTGTGTGGCTAAGTGCACACTTTACGCCATGAAATCATATAATTATCCCTTTAATACAGCGTGAAGACAGAAAACAGATCTTCAGAGACCCACAGCTTCAGCATAACAGCTAGAATTTTCTAAAATTAAATGGTCAGACTCAGGCACATCATATGCCACTAAACTGCAATATCACTCTTCAATAGTAGAGAGTTTTAGAACCTCAACCTAACTAAAAGATCAATTACACAAATTATCAAGGTTGGGAAGACATCCAAACCCCAATTCCATATCAAGATTGGGAAGAACATTAAAAGGTCAATTGTGGGTTCAGCTGTAATCAACTAACAAAATGAGTTGAATGGTAATGGAATCTGAAATCCAAGTTAAATCCTAATATCACTAGCACAGTCCTGATTGCAGGTAAAAAATAAATATTGGGAAAATCCTTTTTGACAGGAGCCTAAAAGTAGATAATATCCGCAAGAAGATAAAATCTGAAATGTTTGGATTGAGAATACATGCATGAGGAAATTCAACCAGTCCATGGATTTCATTCAGTTCCATTTTTTTCGTTAGTAGAAAATATGCCAAAATCCATGCATTGTTGAAGATCCATCATCAACCACGATCCCTCAGAATATATCATTTTGAAAACCCACCAAGGTGGTGAGAGTAATATTACCCCTTTTTGTTTGCAGGGGCGAGCAAAAGGTCATGGCAAACTACACAAGGCAATTTCGAGCATAGGACATATCCACTAGTATCAAGTAAAAGCTAGAAGGGAAGACTACGAGGAGAATCCACCAAACATTAATTTCCAACAGAAACAGAAGAACAGAGAAGTCACAAAATTAGCCAACCAATCCATGCAAAAATTAGCTTAAACATAAGGGTGACATACTCGAATCTCTCAATTTGAAGGGAGCAACTGCTGAGAAGAAGTCACTAAAGAATGTAAGCTACTAAGTGCCACATCACTGCCTTGAATTAGCACAGCCATACATGAGCTATCACACTCAACCATAACGCTCCGCAGGCCCTCAAAATCTGCCCTAAGCTCCGAATCAGTGACCAAACATTTCCCAAAGTGCGAAACCTCCACAAATACATTGGCGACAAGCATTTCAAATCCACACCCCCCCCCCCCCTCACCCCCACCATAAGCAAAACCACTACCTTTTTTGTGAAATCCCTCATTTTAATGAATAAGAGATTCTTTAAATCATTCTTTTATTTCAAAAATACCCTTCAAATCCATAGCTTTCCTCTACAAAAAGAATAAAATTGTAAAAATCCATGAAATTGAAATCCGTAGTTTTAATTTAATGGATTTTGTCAAATTCAATGGATTTTAGATTTCCAAACTCAAAACAGGTGCTGAATCAAATTCACTTGCTAACGACAAATATACAAGGATAGTAATCATGGCTCAGAATTTGTCCTTCCTATATAAAGAAATTTGAGCAGCTCAAGCATCTTGCCAAAAAGTATAATTACAGCTGAGAATTCATGGTTTTTATGCACATCTGATTGTTGCTGCAAAAAATTCATTGCATTCTAAAATTAAGATTGCTTTGAGATGCATAACAACACTACCAAAAAAGCATCAAAGACCAAATCAGAGAATAGCTGCCTATTCAACTCACTGGACTAGGAATTGCAAAAGAGATTCATAAAATCCACTGGGAATTAGGCATCATTAACTCCCATATTAAAGACAGTTGTATTAGTTAACAATGAGAATGTATGTAATAAGACTATAAGAGAGTGAAAACAAAATTTCAGATGCACGCTCTTTCCACAATGATGTAGCAAATGCTATGCCGAAAATTGGATGATGGTTTTCTTCAAATCCAGCACCTAAGGAAAGGAACTTGAAGGTTTCTAAAGGCTTATTTGAGGAAACAAGTTAAGAAGAGTGAATGCTCATGCGAAACAATTCAAAGGAGGGGCTATATTGCTAAGAAACAGAGGTGTTTTCCTAAGAAAACAAAGGAAAGTCTTAAAAGAACAACCAACGATAGAAAAACAACACAAGGACCAACATGAATAAACCCCATCACATCAGAGCTGGGAATTACACTGGGGATTCTTACTAGGAGGTTCACATTTCCACTTCAACTTCATTTTGAAATAAAGCACTGCAGCACTATGGTAAAGTTCTCTCAATAACCATGCCTTGTACTATAAAAGAAGGCAGTTCCTTGCATAACTGCATAATCTAGATAATATAGATCACTAAAACCACTTGAGTACTTGACTAAATTAATAATGGTAGAGAAATAACAGAATCTCAATGGCTTGTGCATACATACACATCTCTTCCATCATATAAAAGATTATTTGACTTTCCATGAACTTACTCTTCTTGTCACTGCATTACAAAATGCTCAAGTTGCAGTCGTGCAGTCTATTCTAAAAGTACAAGGAGCTACTTAGTTGAACTGATTGCCTTCTCAGGAGTTACCATCTCACAGCAGATGTACACTTATTTTCATCATAATAGTAACATTTCTGATGTAAGACAAAGCATCAGCCCATCAATCAAAGCATGACCAAATTAGAAGCATATGACTATCACCATGTGACGTACCAGTTTCAAATGATCAAAAGTCACAGCAAAACAAAATCTTTTCGTTCTGAAGGCTAAAAAAAAGTTATGATTTGTGCTATAGGATAATTAAACTTCAGGAACAAACTCCTAATCCATTATTCAAAATATTTCTTTCTAACTTTCCATCAGAGAAACCTTTTCACCTATGACATCAACATTGAATCATCCTTAATAACCTGAACAAAAACATAGTACTTCATACAACACCCAAAAATGAATGCACCAAATGAATTCGGCCAGTACCCACAACCACCAACCTCATTAATCATCCAACTGTTGAAGCTCAGCCTTCAACTGCTCAATCTTCAGCCCCATTGACCTTTGTAATGCCGCCTTTTCGCTCTCTGGCAACTTCTCCAATAACCCCTCAAACATGTCCAGCACTTCTTTCACAGCAGTCCGTGCACACTCTGCCTCTTCATTGAAATACACAGTCTCTTTTGACTCCAATGCCATCTCTATCTCCTCTCTTGCTTCTGCAAACTTGAGATTTATCATGTCGACTTCTCTATTAACATCCAGTGCAGGAGCTGGGTCACCTCCCGTCTCAGTACTGTGTTTTCTCCGAGTTCTATAAGTCGGGGGCCACGCATGGACAGCATAGGGAAGTGGAAACGCGGGTATGCAAAGATTTGAGGTGGAAGTGTGAAGAAATTTGGGGCTCAGAGGTACGAGTGAGTTGGAAAGGGGTCGAGTCAGAATCGGCGAAAGTGATTCGAGGGAAAATGCATAGATGGGTTGTGGAGAAGGTCGAAAAGGGTGACTCCGGAGCAACTTGAAAAGAGAAATCAGTGATTGTTTATGCATTTTTTGGTCTCTGATTTCAGCGTTTGCAGAATGAGAGGGAGGAGGAGAAGCTGAAGAACCCCAAATTCCCTTTTTTTTTTTTTTTTTTTTTCCAAGTGTAGATGGGTTGGGTTAATCGGAAAATGCAGACAAATGGGCCCTAAGTGAAATTTGAAAATGAAAAGTTTATAAGTGAAATTTTGTATGGCATGATTTATTTTATAAAAAAATTAATAAATTTTATAAAATAAATATAATTTTATTTTTTTAAAAAATAAAAAAATTATAAGTTTAAAAAATGAATTTTTTATTTTTAATTAAAAAATTAATAAAAAATAATGAAATTAAATATATTTTTTATAAAAAAATTTTATAAAATTTTTTATTTTATTTTATTTTATCTTTTTTATCATTTTAAAAATGTTAAATAATATTTTACTGAAATTCAATTGTACTCCTTTAATTTATATTCAAATTTGATGTAATTCGAACGGTTATAACATTTATATTTTTTATATTTATATTATAATCTTAAAGTTTTAAATGATAAAATCAATTCCTTCACAGTTGTTTCAATTTTAGTTATTTATTTTAATTAATTTTGATTAAAAAGTTTTTAATTCATGTGTCTGCCATATAAAATTATACTTTAAAAAGATTTATTAAATAAAAAAAAATTAAAATGTTCACGTTAATCTATATTTATATTCAAAACTTTAAATTTTAGAAATAAAACTTTTTTTTTATTTTATCTCAATTATAATTAAGAAAAATAAGTTGAATATGAAAAGTTATTAAAAAATTATAATATAGTTCTCTTTAACAAATAAAATAATTCTTAAAATATATATTTTTATTTCAACAATGTCTTTTTTTAATCTCATTATTTATTTTTTATTCTCATTTTCATACACATATTATAATTTAAATATTTAAAAAGTAAAAAAATTATAATATAAAATATATAATATTTTATTTATTTAATATTATTGATATGAAATACAATTTTTTTTTAATTAACCAATAAATTAATATATATCACATGTATAATTATATAAGTGAACAAAATAAAAATATTAAATATCTCAAATAATTTACAAGAGAGATAGTTAACATATCTAAATTTTTATAAAAATCATAAAAAGATTATTTACATAGTAAAATATATACATTTAATATTATTAATGTAAAATATAATTTTTTATATACTAAAAATATGTATAAATTTTTAATAAAATATTTTAATATATAATATTTATATGTGATATTTTATGTAGTAAAAATTTATTTATAATAAATATTTATTTAATATTACATATGATAAACATAAAATAAAATTATTTTTAATATAAAATTTAAATTAAAAGACTATATATTTATTAATATAAAATTTTAAGAATTATATTATAATTTTTATTAATTTTTAAAATTTAATTTAATTTTTTTTAATTATAATTGTGACAAATGAGAAATATTTAGTTTTATTATATAAAATTTAAAGTTTTGGATATAAGTATGATTTAACGAAAATGTTCAAATATTTTTATTTAATAAATTTTTTGAAAAATAATTTTATTTGATATAACACGTGAATTATAAATTTTTTTAATTAAAATTGATTAAAATAAATAATTAAAATTGAAGTAAATATGTAAAAAGTTTTATTATCTAAGATTTTAAAATTAGAATATAAAGTAAAAAGTGATAAATGTTTAAATTTTTTATTCAATAAATCACTCAAATATAATTGCAATCTCTACTGCAGTCTCACTGGGTTGAATTTGAAAATTAATATTCAGATTGGATTTGAATTTTATATGTTAAAGCATCATAATTTATTTATACAAATAATTAATGAAATATAAAATAAATATTCTTCATAATAATATTAATTTAATATAATAATTATTTAAAATGTGTTATGAGTTGCCACCATATGAATAAGTTACGTGATAATAAGTTGATATGCAGTCGCAGAATTCTCACTCATAAAAAAGAAGACTCGGACTATAAATGATCGAAACAACAAAAGACTCGTTCTCTCTTAAATCGGTTGAATCCTTCACGGTACAAAATTACCGTTAAAGAATATAATCTAATAGGTCTCATTGCACCTATTATCGCAGGATCTCTTATCTACTAGTCAGTACCAATCTGATTTCCAGGAAATTCATCAACTGTCTCTATTTTCTTACAGTATAAAAGCAAAGTATTATAGAGTTTCAAATATGCATTTTTACACACTCATCCGAAACTCAAGATATGTAACGACCCAAAAATCGAACCGCTACCGGCGCTAGCATCCAGGTCGGCATAAGGCCGCCGGGACCCGTAGCAAGCCTAACATTCATCCTGTAAACCTGTTTAATCCCATACATGATCAACAACATACATAAAAATTTTGAACTTTTCTTTCCATTCAATTACCAAACTCAACCTGTGCATGCACTATTTATAAATATAAACATTTACCCCACCTTGGAGTCCTCATCAATACTCCAATGGAGTGACATAACATAAATTAAGTTTGGTTACAATAATCATCATTAAATATTAAGATCATGTACTGGAAAGGGATTAACAACTTACTATGGTCAAGCACAACTCTAAACTTTCATAAGCATTATTACATAACATTTCTATACCATACTTTTACATTACAACATGTTCATGTCCACAGCTAGCTATTACATCAAACAAAACTCTACTCCTGCTGACCTCCTGGTCTACCCTGTACCTGCAATCCTGGGGGTTAAGGGAGATGGGTGAGCTATAAAGCCCAGTGAGCAGAATAGATAAACATTATAATTAAAACACATGATAACATGGAATGCATCACATCACAACTAATCACATCAAGGATGAATTTGTCACCAATAGTCCTCAACACAATCCAATAGTGCCAGGGGCGTAGAATGGGCCTCGACCTGGTCTTTCTCTTATCATAACATACATAACATAACATTCCAATAATGCCAGGGGCGTAGAATGGGTCTCAACCTGGTCTTTCTCTTACTATAGTGCCAGGGGCGTAGAATGGGTCTCGACCTGGACTTCCATACCATACCATATCACATCATGTCATACCATACGAGGACTAAAGGATCATTCAACATTCATCCACATCATCAATATAATATGCAATGCAACATATTTGTGAATTCTAATGCAAGCATCTTATTATATCTCATGGCATTGATGATGCGTGAATCATGTTAAAACTGATTTATTTATTTTAAAGTATAAGGAGTTATTCCACGCACCTCTGGCTGAAGCTCTAATGACTCTGAAGCAGCTATCTCACTGCTGAGGTCCTCGGTTCCTCGGGTCCGAACCTACACAGGTGGACTCAAATGAGGGACCTAACATACATAAACATGACTTTGAAATACTCCCCAAAAATCCCCCTAAAACACCTTAAAACAATCATAGAAAACATGCAAAGGAGGGCTGAACAGGGCACTTTCGGCGGCAGGTTCGGCGGTCGAAAGGCCCTCCAGAGCAGAAAGTCATGCACCTTCGGCTGCACTTTCGGCGGCCGAAGGTTCCCTCCAGAGACGAAACTCATGCATGTTCGGCGGCACCTTCGGCGGCCGAAACTCCCTTCCAGAGCCGAAAGTCCACTTTCGGGGGCAGGTTTCGGCAGCCGATACATGCTACCAAAGGCAGGTTCGGCGGCCGAAAGAGCCTTCGGCTGCCGAACCTGGTTTCTCCCAAAGGGCAGAAACTCGGTTCCAACATGCACAAACGCCTCCCAACTCATTCAATCATGCATACTCAAGCCTACAAGCTCCTAGGGGCTTCAAACTATCCTACACCCCATCTACAACACATCAAACATGCATAACCAACATACATTGTTCATAAACGCACAGTAAACCCATAAACTTCACATAAACCTACACATGCATTTCTACTCCATAAAACCTCATAAAACTTACTTAAAACATGTAAGGGACTATGGATCTACTCTTACCTCTTATAGAACGAGAGGAGAGACGATCCAACTCGGAGATGGGAGAGATCCGCTCTTTGGTGTCCAAGTTTCCAAAACTTGCTCTTTTTGCTCAAATCTCTTCAAATCAACATAAAGCTTGTTAAAACATGAAAGATCGGAGGAAAAACATCAAAGCAAACCATAGGAGAGCATGAACTCACCGTGGCCGAAAATGGGGAGAAAACTCGCCCGTTTTGGCCATGGAGCTCTTATATAGGGCTGGCAGACCACCTTTCGGCAGCCGAACGTGCCCCCACATCTCATGCAAGTTCGGCGGCCGAACCTTTGAGACTTTAGGAAGCCTAACTTGCCCCCCTAAACCATCCAATGTTCGGCGGCCGAACCTGGAAATGTCTCCTTGGCCTTTTTCATTTAAAACTCAATTTCCTTTTTGCTTAAAACCGTAAAATACATTAAAACATTTATGAAAACATGATTTTACCCTTCTAGAGGTTTCCGACCTCCGAGATTCCACCGGACAGTAGGAATTCCGATACCGGAGTCTAGCCGGGTATTACAAGATATCTATGACACTCGTTCTTTCTAACCATTTACTGACTTGAGTATCAGAGTGATTACCCATAAGCGTCAACCACCTCACTCTCTCTTTTGCAAATTAATCGGTCACATTTCAACTCATTTTCAGCTACATCATTTGGTTCCACTGTCGGGATCTCCATTGAATTCTTCCTATTCATTTGAATTAAATCTAGTTTCCTATTCATTTTCTCTCAAAAACACATTTTCATTTCATTCTACTCTCCAAATGGCTAACAACTCATGAGCTGCTGCTAAGACTACTGCCCACAAAGAAGGCCCCATCTCCTCCACTCCTAGCAGTAGACAGAACACTTATTCTCTAGTTAATGAGACAGACCTCAACAACCTGAATAATGAGCAGATGCTCCAATATATTAAGAAGCTGCAGGCAACTCTCGAGCAATACAAAGTCTGGGAGGAAGCTTCCTTTGAGACCCCGAGGATACGGATAGAACCGATTTAAACACAGTCTAGAGGAAATGCCAAGCTGGAGGATGAGCAGTTATCGGATGAGATCTTGAAAGATGTTTGTTGAAAGCTAGTCTGTGTTGTACAAAGATACCAGAAAGAGCAAGAGGAAGACTATGTCATAGATGATGCTTTTCCCCTGTCGAAAGAAATCCTTGCAGAGACATTTTTAAAGAAGTTCAAGCTGCCTAGTTTGGACAAATATGATGAGACTGCAAACCTCAGGAGGCACTTAGCTATCTTCCAAACATCGATGCAACTCCATGGTGTCATTGATTTTATATTATGTTAAGTCTTTCCATTCACACTCACAGGTTTGGCTTAGCAGTGGTACCAACATTTGAGTCCAAGTTCTATTCACAATTTTACACAGCTTGCTATGTTGTTTAAGTCTAAATTTATTACTTGATACCTCTTAAAAAGCTCTCCTCAGACTTGCAAAAAATCCAACAAGGAGAGGGAGCTTTATCTCATATTTCAATGCTGAAGCGATACAAATGGAATAATTAAATCATGAAATAGACTGTGAGGCACTGAAGAAAGGGACTCGCAACATAAAATTCATGGATTCATTAATTAAGAACCCAACAGTCACCTATCAGTAGCGGATGAGCAAGGCTCAGAAATACATTTGACTAGATAATGAAGTCCAAGCATTGAGAGGATAAGAAATTGAACCATAAACCAGAGGAGATTAGAAGAGCTATTTCGTGTCAAGTGGGAGAGATGACCGAGGTAAGTAATAAAAACTATACACCCTTAAATGAGTCATGAACGCATATTTTCAAGTAGATCAGAAAAAATGACAAGGAGATTAGATGACATGCTAAGCTCAACCCTGATAAGGTGAGTAGGTGAAACAAAACAAAGTATTATCAATTCCGTGAAAATTATGGGCACACTATAGAAGAATGCAAGCAACTAAAAGACGAGATTGAAAGACTCATAAGGGATGGGATTCTAAGGAGGGTTGCTAGTAAAGACAAAAAAGAAGGAGGTCAAAACATGAAGTAAGAGAACCTACCAATTATGAGGAAAACGAACCTGTTATTCACGCAATTGTTGGAGGACTAAGTGACAACTAGGAAACAAGCATTGATAAGATGGTCATCTACGGAAATAAAATATCATGGATATTAATCTCCCGAGTAAAACTTCGAGGCTTTATAATAGAGGATTAGTCGACGAACTTAGATAATAAGAGGGCATGCCGGGCTTGGTAAGTTGCGCAAGAATTGGAAGGGACCATTCAAGGTCTCCAAAGTTACTCGTCCTGATACTTATAAGTTGATTTAGTTAGATGACCGAGTCATTTAATCCATTCTTATAATATTTGTAATTCATGAAAACATTATCAATCTTTTAGTATTTAAATGAGAAATGATCAGACAATAATTGATGAAAATATTAGGCTAAAGAGCGTTATAAGACAGGTTACCACTAGGCGAGTAACTACCAGGCGAATCTCTAGGTGTTAGTCTCAAAAAACAATAATTAAAATGTAATTTTTATCAAAAAATGTTACAAAGGGAAACACTATCAAACGACCTACCAGACGGGTAATCGCTAGATAAAATGTTTGAGTATTAATTCTAAAAGATAATAATTAAAAGATAATTTTTAATAAAAAAATGGCACTTGATTCAAAATAAAAAAATGCCACAAGACGTGTCACTACTAAGTGAGCCGCAAGCCAAGTAATTATCGGGTAAAATTTCATGATTTTTTATATCAATCAAAATAATAAATAATTTTATATTTTTTTTATTTTTTTATTAACTAAAATTAAACTTTAAAATTATAAAATCTTTTAAAAATTTTAATATGTTTTTAAGAAAATATAACTATTACAGAAAAATAATAAAATATATTAAAAATTTAAATGTAATATTTTTATATAGATATAAAATTTAAATAGTATTGTAAATTAATTGAAAAAATATCTTATAATTTTTTATTAACTTTAAAAAATTTTTAGCAATTCTTATATTTTCATAATTTCTACGATTAAGTTTTATTAAAAAAATATTAATTATTTTTTTTATAAATTATAGTACGTATTATTTATCTTATATATGTAACATTATTTATGATTATAATAATATTTATATATTTTAATAACACTTATAAATTTTTAAATGGAATGTTAATATTAAAATTAGTGTTTAATTAAAGAAAAAATAAAAAGGTTATTTAATTTTTTAAAGTGAATATTCTTTTATAGTTTATAATAATTTTAAATTTAAATATTTATAAATTTCTCTGTTGTTTTATTTATTTTATAGAATTATTATTTTTATTTATAAATAATATAAATATAAATAAGTATATTTATAAATTAAATATTAAAATATTAAAATTAAATTTATTTATACTGTAAGAGTTTAAGAGACTATTAAATTATTTTTTAGAGATTTAAATGTTTAATTTTTTAATTTGTAAATAGAGAGTTAATGATATTATATTTTGAATTTAAGCGGTAATTTTTAAAATATTTATAAATTTAAATAATATTTGATGATCGCTGGATTAATTGATGATCGCTGAATTTCTCCACCCTGGTCTGGGGCCAGGCCCACGACACCAGCCCATCATCTGGAAGCCCTCAAGCCTCATCGCATGCATCAAGTCCGGTCCACTCAGTCTGGAGATCGGACTCCCATCAATTCCCTTAGTCAGGCCTGCCTAGCCCCTTGGGCCCGATGAATAAGATCCTCTCTGGATTCAGCCCACATCATATCTTTCAGTCCGGCCCAGAATCAGGAAGAAGACCTACCCATCCTTCACTTGGGACCACCCGTACGCGCGTCTGTGAGAATCAAGGGCCGTTACGCATGGGGTAGCGATCTGATTTCCTCGTACGTCCATATCAACATGACAAAGACAGGTGGCCCAATGACATGACATTCTATTACACGTCACTAGCACACAAAAGGAAACATATAAAAGGAGAAATACTCTCCTCCAAGTCTAGGTTTTTTTCCAGTTTTACAGAATTCTTGTAAAATCCTATTTTCTGGATATCAGATTATCAATATTAATTTAATTATTTTACTTGATTAAATTTAAATAATTTTTTAATAAAATCTTTAAGAGTATAAAGAGATTATATTTGCATAAATTTTATTATTATTTTACGCTGCAATTCATAGAAATATGATCAAAGATTAGATTTTTCAGTTAGCGATAACATCGTTGGCGGAACCTCATAAATTCCACTTCAGTGCTAGGATTTATCATCACATGGGTGAATTAGATCCCACCAAGATCAGGGCCGACGCGGATAGATCCAACTTTAAATATACTTACTAAAATTTATAAACTATACTTTTATTATTTTAATAAATTATATAATTTATTAATTTAAATAATTAAGAAAAAAAATTAACAAATAAGATTTACACTATATTAAACTCAGCAAATTCATTTTATGCACCCAATAACTAATTTAAGAATATATTAAATACGATTGAATTAAATTTTTTATTGATATATAAATGCAATCAATTAAAATAAGTAACATAAAATTATCATAATACTAAATTAATTATATTTTATTGATAAAAGTATAATATATATTATAAAAAAAAAACTCTGATATCAATCACTTGTATATCAAAGCATATAAAAGTATGAGTCATTGGGACATTTTATCAAATACATTAAAGTCATAAAAAAACAAAAAAAAATATTTAAAAGTTAATTTAGTATGAGACTAATAATAATAATGCCATTCATGAAGTGATGAACGCTTCGAAATTACGACATATTTAAGTCTCAACTAAAACCATTAAAGTTATTTAATTAATTATGTTAATTTTTTTTTTAGTCTTTATATGTAGCTTTTTTTTTACACTCACAGCTTAATTCGGTAGTAACGTATATCTGAGTAAATATGAGAGATCTCTGATTTTATTCTTCCAATTTTCATCTCTCATTTAAAAAAAAAAATATAGCTCTTTTTATCTGTTTTTTAAAATTAAATAATAAATATTAAAATTTAATAAAAATATTGATGAGTAAGTGTGAATATTCGATCAGTTTAATTTAAAATCGAATAAAATAAATTAAAAATCAAAATTTTAGTATTTATGAAAACTGAATCAAATCGATTTTAATTAGAAATAAAACCG
Source organism: Manihot esculenta (assembly GCF_001659605.2). NCBI lineage: Eukaryota > Viridiplantae > Streptophyta > Magnoliopsida > Malpighiales > Euphorbiaceae > Manihot > Manihot esculenta. The sequence continues at coordinate 8,863,945 of NC_035178.2, forward strand.
AATCGAATTAATTTAATTTAATTTGATTTAGTTTGATGGATTTAAACTTTTAATAATTTTTTATTTTTTATATTTTATTTTTAATATTTTAAAATTTAATTAAAATATTTTAACATTATATATATTCTAATCTCTCTATTAGTAAAAATAATATATTATTATCACTAATCGATTCAATTCAATTTTTTAAATTTTTTTATTAAAATCAAATCCAACATAAATAATTAAAATTTTTAAAAATAAAAATTAAATTGAATCAAAATAAATAAAAAATTAAATCAAATTTTCAAATTAATTCAATTCGATTTAATTAATTTAAACCGAAATCATATTGGTGAGCGGATTATATGTGCTATTTACATTGACACATACATTAAATTTTATATTGATTAAAATTAATAACTGTACAATTTTAGTGATTTAAAATTTAACTAAAATTTATTAAATAAAAGGATTGAGAGAATTAATTAATTTAAAATTAAAATAATTAGATAAAAAAATTAAAATAAATTATTATTTAATTTCTACGTATTATTATTATTAATAAATTATTTTTTATATTTTTAAAATCTATTAAAATATTTTTATTTTTTTAAATAAATTAAAATTTTATTCTAACTTTATTCTTCCTTAATAATTAATTTGTTTCTTTCTCAATAAATTAATTTTTAAAATTACTTTTTTTAAATTAAAAAAATCAAAAAGAAGAAAAAAGTAGAAGTGAATAATTTAATTTTTTAATATATTTTTAATGAAAGAAATATATGGAATTGAACAAAAAATTTATTTTGTTGAAAGAAATAAAAAAAACATTTTAATAAATTTTTAAAAATATAAAAATTAACTTATAAAATATCCATACATTAAATAATAAATCTTCTGAAAATATATAAAACATTGACGTTTGGACTTTATTATTATTGGCCTAAGTACATAATATTATTAACGTAAACCAACTCCACTAAGCCCCACAAAAGCAACTCCTCGAAACAACATAAACCCACCAACCTTTAGGAAAAAAAAAAAAAAAAAGAAAGCCGAAAGCCAAAAAGCCACCCCACTTTTTTACATTAGATCTTGGAAATAGCCTTCTTTTAAGAAACTTTGTAAATACCACTTCAGTCCCTGGATTTATAATCACGTGGGTGAATTTGATCCGACCGAGATGATATCATTTCAATTCTAAATCTTGGTCACGGGCAACCTATAGTTAATATTTGAAACATTTTGGTGATTCAAAATTTTACTAAAATTTCATTAATTAAAAAATTGAGATAATTAATTTAAAATTATATAAAACTGATTTAGGTAAGTTTCTCTAGAACAAAATCAGTAAACTGCAATTAGTCCTTCATTTGCTTAGCAGGGTCAAGTACATAAACCAACTCAGACGACAACTCGAGTAAGCCCCACAAGAGCAAGTCAAAACTACATAAACCCGACAAGGTACACAAACCCAACAACCTTAATTATCATTCTGGACTAGTAATTCATTCAAGTTCACTTCTTGTTTTTATTTCATTTTAGAAGATGAACCTAAATCCTCTCCTACCACAGACGCCAATTTATTATTATCAGAATTCCTCACTGAGCAATCTCCACGAATTTCACCTTGTCCGCCTGTCAACACTTCGATTTGCCCCATCTTGATCATGGCAAGAACAAACTTCTCAAAGAACAAACCTTCATTAACAGCAAAGCTTGTAACAATGTCCTTTGTCCTGGCATCTATGAACAGGTCTTGGTCTGAGGTAAATAAACCCTGACGGTTCATAAGATCAACGAAGTATTTGTTGTCAAATATGTCGGGAGTTCGAATGTCCAGTACTGTAACAGCATTGGAGTTTGGTCTGGGACAAATTTGTTTGAGATTATTTGCGAAGCTTTTGTCCATGTTGGGGTCTTGCCTGGGATAAAGACGATCGGTGAATGAGCTGCACTGGCTGATTCCGATGGTGTGGGCACCTGAGAGGGCTACTGTATCAGTGGCATCTAAGCCCTTTCTAGCAAATTTCGCCAGGACTGTGCCGGTGGTGGCGAAGGGTGCTACCAAGTCAACAAAAGTTTGATTTACTTCTGCCATCTTCACTCCGTCTCGTCTTCCCAACGGGACATCGTAGTCAGGACCGCCGGTCTGTGATAACCCCACAAGGAGAAAATGCACAGTAAGTAGAAGTTCACTTAAATACGAGCAAGAAAACGGAGTCACTATCAGCGATTTACCAAGAAAACGGAGTCACGAGCGGCGATTGTAAGAATATCAGCGCAAGAGACGACACAGCCACACTGCTTATGAACACGCTCGCGGAGGTCATTGACGATCTTAAATGCCTCTTTTCTCATTGTCAAGTTGGGAATTTCAGATCTTTCATTGGATTTATCAAGCAGCACAGATCCATCACATCCCTGTAAAATATTCACGTAAAATATTAAATCATGCATATTATAAACTTTATCTAGGTAGAATGACACAATAAACAAGAAATTAATGTATATAAATAATAGTGACCAGAACAAAGCAGTCATGGGAGTGTAGACGAAGCAACCCAGCAGCTTGGCCAACGTCCTCCTTGAAAATTTTCTTGAGCTCATTTCTGATGATGGATTCAAGTTTAGGACAAGAAGATTGGTAGAATGTCCAGGAGAGACCATTCACTATTGGAGGTCTGCTTTGTGCTTCAATGGCAATAAACCAAGAAGCAAGTAAGAGAGAGGAGGTCAGAAGGAGACAAGTGACAGATGGAGCAATAGCCATTGTTGAGTTAAGGGTTAGGGTTTATGTGTGATCAATACTCTAAGAGGAAGCTTATTTATAGCCGGATTTATTGGGTTAGTGCATGGTTTTTGTAGTTTTAAATAAAAAAAATAATAAATTCACTTAAATATCTCTTAATTTATGATAAATCAAATTCACTTAAATTTTTTTTAAAATTAAATTAAAAAAATATTATCATAAAATTAAAAAATATTATTTTAATTTTATTATTTGTTATCATTTTAACGTTAGAGATTCAATTAAAAATTATTTATTGCTTCAAAATAAATATAAAAAATATGCTTAAAAAATCAAAATTTAAACTGAAAATTAAAGTTAAAGTCAAAATAAACGAAATTTTATTAATTGAATCTATATAAAAATTACTCGATATGATTTTTAAAAATAAAAAATAAAAAAAATTAATATTTCTTTTAATTTTTAACTAGAATTGCATCGAGATTGCAGCCATATAGCCGTATAAAAATATGTATAAAAGAATTAGGTATGGCATATTTTAGTTGGGCAGGTGTCATTATTGGGAAAGCATGAATAATATAAAGTCAAATATATAATTTACCTCAAAATTTATATAAAAAGTAATTTAATATTTTATTATTTAATTAATTAAATTTTATAAAAGTAGAATTATTTAATATATAAATTTTATAAAATATAATTATAAGAGTTAAATTATATATTTTATTATAATATAATATAGTAAAAGGATAAGCCTAATTAAGCATGCAGGGACAAGATTCATAAAGGGGAAGAAGACGAATGTGCTTTCTTGTATTAAAATCTATTCTCACCGTTCTTTCTTTATGGGCGGCACGCTCCATCCCATTATTTATTAATTTTTATAAAGAAGAATTTGTCAAAAAGAAAAAAAAATACAAAAGTGGAATAGTTTTAATTAATAAGAAATAAAACTTTCACTAATAATTCTATTGGTGGGTGTCTAATTATTTTAACTTTTTATTTTTTTTTATTAGGTAATGTTCTAGAAAATACTTTTTGTTATTAAAGGTTAAATGTATGCTAGTTGACTTTTTAAATTTCTTTCTAATATAATTAATTAAAATGCATGTGATTAATTTTAAATATAAAATAACAAAGGAAAATTTCTTATAAGTTCTATTCGCTAAAAAAATCATAATTTTATGTATTTTTTATATTTATAATCTAAATTTTTAATTTAAATAAAAATTTTTAGTGATTATTAATATGGAAAAATTTTTTAATTTTAAAAAGTATATTAAAATACTTATAACATTTTAATATATTTAATTTATTTTTTTCTTTTTTAAATATTTATCGATAAAAAAATTATTTATTTATCGTGAATAAATAGACAAATTAATATAACGGCTTATATTGTAATAAGAGCTGCATATTTTTATCTGTCTTACTATGTGGGATATTCTACTAGGGACTATGTGGGATATTCTACTAGGGACTAGGTTGGATATTTAGATGTTGATCTACGAAATATATTGTAACAGCTCGGCCCTTTCAACCGGCACTGATATCGTTCACGGTCCAGAGCTATCCCTCGCCTGGCCTCGTGCCATCTCGGACTTTCCACTGGCATTGTGAACAGCTTTTAACATCCATTCAGTTGTTGTAAATATATTATGGATTGACTAGTTCAGTTATCAGTTTTCTCTCCTATAGATTTTATAATTTGAAATTATAGCAGGTTACATGTTTTTATATGTATAAATATCATGGGAAGTTCTGTCAGTTTTCCGGATTATATCAGTCTCTACAGTTGGGGATTTGGTGTGACATATATTTTCTTTTTTGTTAATGGGATATTCTACTAGGGACTATGTGGGATATTCTACTAGGGATTAGATTGGATATTTAGATGTTGATCTATGAAATATATTTCCTTTTTTGTTAATGGGAAATGTGTTGCTAATTTGGATGCACATGACAAAGTGGATTGCGGGATACCAGAGGTGCACGTGAACCACATCAAAAAAACACGTGACTTTTAATTAAACCAAAACACATGCATTCTCTGACAGAAATCGTGCAGGAATTACTCCATTTGGTTTAACAATTAAACTCAAGCAAATAGACATATAAAATTTGATATTTTTAGATTAAATTTATATTAAAATAATATTTTATGGTAACACTATTAATAAATAAAAAATAATTTTTTAATATTATTAAAAATATTTATTTTAAAAAAAATATGATGTAATTTCACTTACTTAATATTGAGTGGCATCACTGGTGAGCAGAATCCCAATTAATTATTTTGAATGATATATGCTGTCGAAGTTTTCTTGATTTGGTAAAATCTCAAGACCTAGTTGTTTTTTTAGGCAAGGGGGCTTTTCTCGTTTCATCCTGCCTAGTGGTGAGTCTTCCTTCTCCCACTTCTGAGAAGTGTATATTGGTGAGTCTTTTTTTCATTTGGCGATGGTTTGATGGTGGTTGCTCGCACATGGCAGAGACATTGAAGATTGTGACTTTTCCACCGTCGCTGTTCTTGCTTTTAGTTTCGCCGAAAACCTACCAAGCCTGGTTGAGTATATTTCTTCATAATTCTTCACTCTTTTGCTCAAATCTAGTGGTTTTTGTTTTGAATTTGAGTTTTGCTCTTTAAGTTTGATTTATTTAGAAAATAAACTAAATTTGTATTAAATCAAATCTCAAATACTGTAAATTTTTAGATTTAAGATAATAAATTTAAAATTAAATATTTTTAATTAAATAAACATATAATTAACTTATTCCGCAAACTATTTCGAGATGAATTTAAAAAAATTTACAAGTTTTAACAAGTTAAATTTAACTTATTTTTTAAATAATTCTAAAAATTTAGTTTTATTTTAGCTTATTTAAAATATAAATTTATCATTAAGTTAAATTTTTATCGTGTGAATAGTTTGATCTAATTTCAAAAAGTAGGATAAGATCCACATTGAATATAATATTATGGATGTTAACCACAAAAAATGATTCAACAAATATGAACCATTTATTTTAGCAAGCCAAAGTATCCAAGTCATAGACACAATATATCCTAACTTATAAAAAGACAAATTAGATTGGTGAATTGTTGTAAAAGTAAGAGGTAGGTCTATTATTGAAATAGTTGAAAAGGAAAATATTATAGATATTTTCACTCTAGATTTACCTTATCAGCAGAAAGAGATGTAAGCAGTGGAAATTGAAAATACTATCGAGTCAGACCAACAGCTCTTTAATGATTTAAGTGGAGAATTAATTAAAATGACTAAAGACAAGTCAAAATTAGAAAAAGATCCAATAATAGAATCAACACCAAATGAAGAAGAAGAAATCGACATAGATGGCGACATGAAGTAAAAGTAATCTTAGTATTACTTGTAAAATTTTAGAAAAATTAATTTTTAATCCTTGAGGTTTAACGTAATTAACACTTCTATCCCTCTATTTTGACGACCCAACACTTAACTCCTTTATTTTCTCTTCTGTCCGAATTCGTAATCCTCCCGTCAAAAATAGCCGTTTAGTCAAAGAGTCAAAGGTGAGAAGTGGAATTTTTTACCAAAATTGCCTTTAATGATATTGAGGTGAAATCCCTCCATCCTTCTTCTCTCTCGTATATTCTCTGTTTCTTCCCACCATCCTTTTTCTCCCTCATATCTTCTTTGTTTCTTCCCTCCATCCTTCTTCTCCCACGTATCTTCTCTATTTTTTTTTTCTTCACATCTCTCTTTCTTCTCCTTCCTCTCAATCCTCCCCTCTCTCATCTTTTCTCTCAATTTCTCAAACTTCCTTTACATACCCCACATTTTCAAGGCTCCTCTCTGTCTCAACCTTCACTAGCGGTGGTCATGCAATTATTGGGTTCTATTTGGCGAAAGAGCTTTTGGGTTCTGGCCATGAGGTTACTATCCTCACTGTTGGTGATTAGAATTCTAACAAAATGAAGAAGCCGCTCGAGCATATGACGCCGCCGCCCGAGAGTTTCGGGGCGCTAAAGCCAAGACTAACTTCCCGCTGAAGAATGAACATGTGAATAGGAATATTATTGTCAATAAGAAGAATGATACCGGCTCTAATAATCATAGCCCCAGCCCCAGTAGCACCGTGGAGTCACTGGTCGGATTATGGAATTCACCTTGCCTTTGGATCTTAATCTCGGCCCATCTGCTGCTGTGAGGTTTCTGCTTCAGCCTGTGCCGATGGTAGGAGGTGTTTTTACAGCACCGATGGTGAATCATCAACACGTGCTTTATTTCGATGTGATGATGAAGAGTCAGTATCAATATCAGAGACTGTTGTTTGATCATCAACAACAGCAACATCTTCATCATCAGACGATGTCAATTGTTGGAAATGGCGTTGGTGGAGGGGTCCAGACTGATTCAGACTCATCCTCCGTCGTTGATTTGAAACAACGTGAGATCAACCCACCACGGAGATCTCTTGATTTCGATCTCAATCTACCTTCGAAACCAAAAATTGTCTAATGTTCTTTTGATTTTTGGCAGGAGATGAGCCCATGCCCATCCGTTTTCAATAATTCTTTGAAGAATTTTTTTTTCCTATTTTTCTCAGATAGGAATTAAATTAGGCTAGAAAAAGAAAATCCAAAAAAGCAAGAGCTTTTTCATTGTATACGTAGTGGCTGATCTCCTTTTTTGCAATAGAGTCTCACCCTGATGTTGATAACTAGCTACTGTATCAATTTTCTTTCCCGTAAATGCAGTTTTAATCAATGGAATGGCCAAACTTTATGCACAAGCTGCAGGACTATCAATTGAAATTGTGTATTATAATCCAAAAGTTGTTGGAGTTGATGTAAAGAAAGCTTTTTCAATACGCGGAAGAGGAAGGATGGAACGTTGAAAGGGGTTTTAACAATTTCATTAAGGGCATTTTTGGTAAAAAAATTTACTTCTCACCTTTGACTCTTTGACTAAACGACTAGTTTTAACAGAAGGACTATGTATTTGAATGGAGGAGAAAGTGAGGGAGTTAAGTGTTGGGTTGTTAAAATAGAGGAACAGAAGTATTAATTACGTTAAATCTCAGGAACTAAAAAGTAATTTTTCCTAAAATTTTTAATTTATTAAGTGTAATGTACTATTTATTTATTACTTATATTATTTTTGAAATGCATAATATGATCAAATTTTTTATTTATAGATGAGAGGGCGAACATTAAATAGAGGAACAAGCCGATTGAAGCCAAAGAGGCATCTAGGCCCCTTATTGCAGATAATGAAGACACTGAGGAGGATATGTAGAGAGACTCAATTATTCCCTCCGATGTACATACTGCCCCTTATACAGGCCATACTGACTTAGTTGGCTTAAATGTTGCCCCTTTAAAGTTGCAGGCTATTCATTTAGAGCCACAAACTTCAATTGACTCACTCTTTATAAATACACAAATGGAAATTTTACTACCTGCTGCACTTACTTTACCTACGGCGGTACCATCGAGGATACATTTCGCATCTACAACATCAAGTTCTATATCATCTCAAGTACGTGTGCCTTTACCACAGTCTTCACAGATTCCTCCTGCACCTGGCATTACATTTGCTCCATCACAGGCTACTTCTCCACCTGGCAATGCATTCACTCAATCACCTGATAGTGCATTTGCTCCACCACATACATATGTATCATCTACTCCATCTTCAACTACAACACGTGATTCTCTGTTGTCATCTGTATCATCTATTAATATCACTTCTAAGGTGTCGTCCTTTAGACAGTGGATTTCAATTCATAATTGTTTGTAAGTATGATATATTTTCTCATTTTTTTAAAGAAAACTTAATGTAATACTAACAATTATATTGTGCATTGGACTTTGTTAAGAATGTTATATTGTGCATTTAACAAGTTGCATCCATCAGAAACTTGTTTGCAAAGAATAACATCGACTTTCAAGAAACGTCTTATTATAGAAGGTTATTGTTAGAAAATAGTTCCTAATGAGATTAAAGAATTTTACTCACAGAAGTTCAAGATGTAATAAATATTTCCATGTCTATTGAATTTTTAAAATAAATGTGAGTTTGTTGTAATATGCTATATTTTTCATGTTATGCAGAAATGAAAGATTGTTTAAGATAGCATGGAAAAAGAAGGCTGTTGAGCGTTATAGATGGCTCATGTGTGAAGTTAGAAAGGAAAAGATGAAGAATGTTTCAATGGCGAAAAATGTTCTTCAGAAATGGAAAAAGGGTTGGAGCACTAATGAATACAGAGCAAAATGTAAAAAGACACTATAAAACCAAAAGAGTGAGCCTAGTGGATCGGGTAGTGGAGTATCTAGACATTGTTGTGAATTTGTTTTACAGTTTACTCATGCAAAGGATGGTAAAAAACTAATTATGTTAACAACTTTATTTCAAATGAATGTATCTACTGATTTTAAATTATTTACATTTATTCAGCGCGAGAGGCTTGGACGGAAACTAATGCCACATGAGCTGTTTGAGGCGACACATAAGAAGAAGGGCACAGATGAATTCATAGATGCACGATCCAAAGCTATTCATGTAAGTAATTTATACAATGTGTTTAATATATTAATGTGCTTATTACTTTTAATGAATAGTATACTTTTTACTATTATATATATAATTTCAAATATTGCTATAGAGGTCTTACTATATATTATGCGAGCAGGAGCGCTTCTTGCAGCTAAAGGAAAATGCATCACAGCAAGCAAAGGGGTTAAATGAGCCAACTCACGTGGATGAGACTCATTTGTATTATGAAGGTAGTTGGTGGGTATAAGAAGAAGCGAGTATATGGATTAGGCTCACAAACATATGCATATTTCTGTTTAAGATTATTCATGTCTGGATCTTACTCCTCAGCACTACAGATAGAGCAAACTCAAAATGATTATGAAAACTTGAGGCATTATATCGAGCGCATTAAGACTAAAAAGGATACCTTGCAAACAGAAGTGAAGCAGCTGAAGGACCTCGTTGTAAACCTTCTTTCTCAACAGGGTGCATCGCATCAAAATTAGTCAGGTCTTCGTACAACAGATACTTCACAGCCTCTGCACGGTGTTGTAGCTCCTCCATCGAGTTCTTCCCAGCATGCCTCAGATGAAGGTGGATCAGATGAGGATATCAAGGATCTCTGTTGATTACTTACAGGTTATTTTGTTCTATACATTTTGGGTTACTACTTAGTTTGACTTTTATTACATAAATATACTTTTAATTATATATTTTATTTTATAATTGAACTATTTATATTCAATTTTAACTATTAAATTGTCATTTTTTATTTATGATAATCGAATGCATTGGATTTATTGTTGAGAATGTTATATTGCACATTTAACAGGTTAATTTTATTATATTTATTACTGTGTTGGATCAATGGCATGAAAATTATAAGCAATAATACAAACTGAAAATTTGTTTATAAAATTACAAGCAAATTTGCAAACAAACATTTCGCTGCATTTACAAACGATTAAATCGGGTGTGATTTGTCAACGAATATTCTTTTGCATTTACAAACAGATAAGCTGTTTGAATCATAAACGTAATTATAAACAAAATTAGTCGTTTGTATTATTAATAAATTTACAAACAGATTATCCGTTTGATTCACAAATAGATTTTGCAAATAGATTTTGCAAATAGATTAGCCGTTTGTATTAAAACAGAATTATAAATGATTTGACCGTTTGTAATATAATAAATTATAAATACACGAACCATTTCAATCACAAATAGATTTATAAATGTATTTTCTATTTGCACGTGAAATTCCATTTGGAAATAAGAGGGAACAAGTAAATGAAAAATAAAAACTGATACCAAATTCATTTGTATCACAAACAGATTTATAATCAAATTAACTGTTTGTTCATAAAATTTCGCTTATATTTTATTTACAAACGAACATTTCGTTTGTGAATGTATTTGAAATATAAACAATTTATTTTACATTTAAAAAACTTTATATACGAGGTTTACACAGATTTCAGCCCGTTTGTGAGAATTACAAACGGAATTTCATATTTTACGAATAGATTTATCTGTTTATAAATTTAAATTTTTTTAGTGTGATATATGAAAAAAAAAAAAAAAAAAGAATAGATTTATATTCACCTGTAATTGAAGAATGAAGTCCACCTCTTGCCTTTGTATGTCGAGGTGACAAGCCTCTACAGATTGAGAAAGAGCCGTGGAGGTTGACATAAGGATTTTTTAATTTAGAGTTTTTTATTAAAAGAATATAAAAATTACTAATATATCCTATAGTTAATAAGTAACTATATTGCCTATATGTCAATATTGGACTCAAAATTTAATATTTAAAATTATCACATCCCATGCCAAGTCAACAATGACACACTCAATTAGAATAAAATATTTATAAAAATTTAAATTTTAGACTAAATTATCAAAATTAAAATATTAAAATTAAATCAAATCACGTTTGGCTTTTTAAGACCAATTGGACATTCTCTAATTATATGAATTTAGTGAAAATGGAAGAAGAACAAATATATTTGAAGTTCATAGCGAAAGTATACAAACTTCTAACACTTCATTAAAGATAAAAAAATCTAATTAAATTTTAAAATCAGTATCCCAAATGTTTATGCAGTTCCAAGAATAAGAACATCCATAAAGACACTTTGCCTTCACAAAGAAGTATAAGATTATGCTATGTAATTCCAACAATGCCAATTTCTGCAGGTGTAATAAGATTATGGTCTTCAACAGTTATAAAATTTTTCATGATGAATCAGATCACTTGTAATATTCAGGTTTCAAGACACCAATATAAGGCAAATTCCTGTATAGTTCAGCAAAATCCATTCCATAACCCACAACAAAGTGATCTGGGCACTGCAAGAGGAATTGTAAAGGGAAATAAGTCAATAAGAAAAATTTTGATACATGCCAGTGAAAAAAAGTATTCATACTTATGATAGTAGCAAGTAAAAGTAACAAAAAAAAAAAAAAACTGTGGAATGTACCTACGGTCACCAAGTTTTTAGAGTGTTGCAGTAGATGGTTTTATGAAAGTTGTCAAAGCCTGGAAATCTATCTAATCTGTATACGATTCCAACTATCTACCCCAGGATTAAAGTCCAGGTAAAGGTTTGCAAACGCTACCAAACACAAATCATCCATTTCTATCTTACAATTAAGATAATTTCGAGAAAAGAATGATAGTTTCTGCCTTGCTGGGCAGAAAGCTTTGATTTTGCATGTGTTAAGAGTCATTCGTGATCAGTGCAAAGCAGACATAAATATGATATCATTGCCACATTAGAAAACGGGAATGGACTGTTCATATGGAATGCTAGCAATAAGCATTACACCCAATTGGCATGAGAGAAATGTTCATGACTAGGCTGAGGAGTTCCTATCATATTTCAAGGAAATAGTTGCTAGCGGATTGAATATGGATGTCCATTGTTCTAGTGTTGTGAAATTATAAAGAAAAATGCTACGCAAAATTAAGTCAAGACTCGCACAAAAGGGGTTTCTGCCAATCAAGTATTTCTATAATGGTAGATTAGAACATGATATCCTCTCAATGCTGTGCACATACATGTGGAGAGAAAGAGAGCATACCTCAAAACCTAGGTAGTATTTTCCATCACCCACTGGTTCAAAATGGACTTTCCTTCTTGCTGGCTTATCAAGGAAAGTGCAAACAGACACAGAGGATACTCCCTTGGATTTCAAGAGTGCAATGAGATTGAATAAAGTGCTTCCTGTGTCTACGATGTCCTCAACCTGAGACAAGATCATCATGAAAGACATGAGCACTAAAAAAAACTGTAGAACTTCTACAATTGTACAGAATCCAAAGCCTATTTCTCTATCTACACTAAAAACTGCAGAAAAGAGTAAAGCTCTTCTTTTGGGCTACATTAACTAATTGCAACTTCTCATCTTGCCAGCAGAAGTTCTGAGAACTAATTGCTACCCACGAGAGAAAGCCTCTTCCTTTGGGAAACATAAAATTAATTGTAACTTCTTCATTTGCCTGATGAAGTTCTGAGAGTTAATTGCTATCATTAGTCCAAGGACCTCACCCTACAGTAGCACTCCCAATGCAGGGCACAGGGAATTCTGAGAATTGTAGCTCTAAGTTACAATGCAAGAGATTGCTCTATAGATAAATAAATAGGAGTAGAGGAGGGGAGCAGTACCAGGATGACATGTTTGCCTTCAACATTGAGCTTCAAGTCCATGGAAATGGTGGGGGCACCGGTGGACTCAGTACCAGAACCGTAGGATTCGGCGCGAATGAAATCAACGGAAATAGGCAACTGTATTTGCCTGACCAAGTCAGCCAAGAACAAGAAAGCGCCGGTGGCCACGCCCACTATCACCGGAGGAGGAGAAATAGAGACAAAATCATTGGTGATTTCGGATGCAAGCTCCGTGACTCGTTTAGAGATTTGGAACTTGGTCCATAGCACCCTCTCTATGTGAGAATCTAGCGACATAGTCCACACAGAGATAGAAAAGAGGCAGAGAACGAAGATTTCTTTCTGCACCTAGTGCTTAACCTTAACGCCGAGAAGTTGTTATTGAAGGGTTTTGCAAGTCTATGGCCCAGGAGCAATGGGCTTTGGCCTGTGAAAGCCCAAGCTAGGAGCTTTCTAAATCTTCGTCGCCGTTCAATGCTGTTAGTCCTCCGGCGTGCAGGTATCTTCCTCTCTCTTTCACATTCCCACGAAGATGACGATGCCTTGAAAGTGGCAAGCGGAAGAAATTTTGCAGATGCTATGGGTCTATGGAGTCGTGATGTTTGAGGGACGATGTTGGATGATAGAAGGAAGACGACAAAAATAGCCAAATACTGGCACCTTTAAGTTTTACATTTTAAATTTCAACGTCTTATACATTTTAATTATTTAAAAGATTATTGTTTTAATATTAACAGCTCATCTTAATTTTATTTTTAAGTTTGTCAATTAAACGTTTTTAAAGTTTAAGGTATTCCACAATTTTTTTTTATAAGTTTATAAGTGCAAATCAATATCAAGCCCAGACGAAATCCAATAGCAATTATTTCATACAAATTTCTCATAATATGTTGAATTTTCTGTGTGGAACATGAATCATAGATTACAAATAATTTGAAGATCTGAAAAGCTTTTAGCTGAGAAGAGGTAAAAAGCTTAAGGTGTCAAAGAAAATAAAAAGTGTTTTCTCTTAATTATTTTCTTTATTTTTAATTGAATAAAAAAATAAATAAGAAAAAAAAAGGTTATTTTACCATTTGAGAATGAAGGAAAATAAAAGAAGAAAAAAATTATAGTTAATTTATAATTCTATTTTATATATTAAAAAAGAAAAAAAAATAACTTCAAAGGGTAATTTTGTAATTTTGATATATAAATACAAAAGAAAAAATAAAGCTTATTATTTTCCTTTCCCTTCCACAATATAAAACGTCAATCAAATTTTATTTTCTTTATTTTTTTTTTAATTTTCTGCATATCTAAACAAAGGCTAACTCTAGATCAAAAGGCCTAAAATATTTCAACGTATAATCTTGTCAAACAAAATTGAACCTATCAACACGCGATTAGCAGTATTCGGTTTAAATTAAAAAAAAATAATCGAATCGAATTGATTTAAAAATTTAGTTTGATTTTTTATATATTTTAGTTCGATTCAATTTTTAATTTCAGAAATTTCGGTTATTTCAATTCGGTTCAGTTTTAATCAGAAAAAAATAAAAAAAATCGAACCGAACCGATTAGTGATAATAATATATTTTTTTCAATAATATAGAAAAATTAAATCATATTAAAATTAAAATATTTTAATTAAATTTTAAAATATTAAAAATAAAGTGTAAAAAATAAAAAAATTATTAAAAATCGAAACCGACCAAACCGAACCGAATCGAACCGAATCAGACCGGTTCGGTTCGGTTTCTGATCAAAATCGATTCGGTTCGGTTTTCATAAACACTAAAATTTCGGTTTTCGGTTTATTCGGTTCGGTTCGATTTTAAACCGAACTGACCGAATGCTCACCCCTGACATACTTAAGATTAGGGGTGAGCATTCGGTCGGTTCGATTCAAAATCGAACCGAACCGAATAAACTGAAAACCGAAATTTTAGTGTTTATGAAAACCGAACAGAACTGATTTTGGTCAGAAACCGAATCGAACCGAACCCTGTCTGATTCGGTTCGATTCGATTCGATTTGATCAATTTTGATTTTTAATAATTTATAAAATTTTTACACTTTATTTTTAATATTTTAAAATTTAATTAAAATATTTTAATTTTTATATGATTTAATTTATCTATATTATTGAAAAAACATATTATTATCACTAATCGGTTCGATTCGGTTTTTTTTTATTTTTTTTATTAAAACCGAGCCGAACCGAAATAACCAAAATTTCTAAAATTAAAAACCGAACCAAACCGAAATGTATAAAAAATTGAATCAAATTTTTAAATCAATTCGATTCAGTCAATTTTTTCGGTCTGAACCGAATACTCCTCGCTCCTACTTAACATTACACCCCCAAAATAAAACGACTGGCTATCAAGCCCCATTGAAATATGGGCTCATTAACACCAAAAGATCAATAGGAGTAACCAAAAATAAGGTCATGGAGCACTTCACTGTGAGTGAAGCCCATCAGCAACACCAGAAAAATCATAGCTTAAAAAATTTTACTTTGTTCTGACCCCTCCCAAGCAGAGGGTTAGCTTTTCGGAGAACTAGCATTGCTTCAGACACCACCTTTTCAGAGCATCTGGGGACTCGATGAGGTGTAAAATCTCTATTTGATCCATCCCTATTCCGAATCATATGTAATTCAACAACTACTACATACCTCATTACCCATCTCTGGCGCCGAAGAAGCAGAAGCCAAAGCAGACGCAAGAGTTGAGTTGGTAACTAGTTGCTGAACATTAGTAGGATTTCCTGATATCTTAAAAGGGCAATGGCATCTTTGGGCCTTCTAGCACTGGAGATAAGTCTATGTTGAATTGCCCATGTATATTAAGCCTTCATTCTTGGTACAGTGCATATAATTGAGTTTGGCAAGGAAAGAAAAAATATAATCCAATCAGTCTTTGATTCACATATCAAGGTTATTAGAGCTAATGCATTACATACGAGAGATTAATAAGAAAAATAATGTACCTGTTGGCGCTGCATTTGGTAGGGATTTCCCCTATGCAACATTTCCATCCATTACCCAAAGCTGCTGTGGTGCAATGAGAAAGCATAATCCCGATAGGTTTTCCATTCAAAGGAGTGGAATTCAGAGCCGCCATAGCAGTTGCAGGTTACAAATTATGCTCCAGATCTCCCACGTAGAGAAACGCATTCCCAAACGGCACACCAGCAGTCCCAGAAGCAACAGCTGCAGTGGGCGTAGCACGGGTAGCAGGCACTGAATTGGCGTCCGCTGTAGTTGGAACCGCATCACTCCTCTATCAGAGAATAATCAAGAACAAAAAACTTCGGGAAATAATCAGATAATTAGAGAATATGATATCCGATAACAAAAAGAAAGAGGGAAATGGAAAGCGAGCCAAGGAAAAGAAGCGGGAAACCAATAAATTAAAAGTTAAAATTTTAGTGTTTATAAAAATTAAATCAAATTAATTTTTATCACAAATTAAATCAAATTAAATCGGTTTAATTTAATTCAATTCGATTTTATTTAATCGATTTAAATTTTTAATAAATATTTTATTTTTGACATATTTTAAAATTTAATTAAAATATTTTAACTTTAAATATGATATAATCTTTCTATATTATTAAAAATAATATATTATTATTAACTAATCGATTCGATTCAATTTTTTTAATTTCAACCTTGATTGCATTATTCGATTTTAACCTTGATTGCATTATTCGACTTTATAATGTAATTTTCTTATTAGTGAAAAAATGTATTTGTTCACTTTAAAGTAATATTTTCCTATCAGTGAGTATATTTAAAAGAGAGAATTATTATTAAAAAAATTAAATATTTTATAAGGCTAATAAAATAAAGAAATTATATAATTTTGTTTTTTAATTTATAATTATTTAAGTTAACATCGAGGTAATATTTAACGGTAAAACAAATGAAATATATAGATAAATTAGTATATTTTTCTTTTTATTTTAATATAACACATTTTGAGAATAATTTATCTTTATTTTAGCTTTGAAGCAGGAATTATAAGGAATAAAATCAATTCCTTTTTTTTAATTTTATTTTAAAATGTCAACTAATCCTGCCATCTTTTGGACTAATGTAAATTGATAAAATTACATAAAATTAAAATTCATGCAAAATTTTTTTTATTTCTTTCTGCCATATATGAAATATTGCATTTCCATGGTTTATATAAAGGAAATATAAGTGTAAATACTACTTAAAAAAGCTCAAAGGTCCAAAATTAAAATAAATTTAATTAAACTAAACAAAGACTATATATAAAAAAAAAAAATTAAAACCCAACTCAAAGAACAACTAAATAAAAAAATCAATCCAGAAAAAAAATCAAATTGAAACACCAAACAAGCAACAATTGCCACAGTTCAGCCACACCGATATATGGTTGCAAGTAGGGCTGTAAATGAGCCAAACTATTCGTGAGTTACTCGAGACTCGACTCGATAAAAGCTCGAGCTTAATTTTGAGACTCGTCACTTAAACGAGCTGAATTTGAACTCCATAGTATTCGGCTCGTTAAACCTCGTGAACTGGCTCGTTTTTAGGCTCGCGAGCTGGCTCGTTTTTAAGCTCGCGAGCTGGCTCGTTGAGAAGGCTCGCGAGCTGGCTCGTTGAGAAGGCTCGCGAACTGGCTCGTTGAGAAGGCTTGCGAGCAGGCTCGTTGAGAAGGCTTACAAGCAGACTCGTTAAATAGGCTCGTGAGTAATATTGTTTAAATAAATTGGTGAAACAATTCGTTAAATAAATTTATGAATAAATTTATATATTATTAAAAAAATAAAAATAACTATAAAGTTATAAAATTTAAACTATTATAAATACTTGAAAATTATAGTATTGAAAATTACAAATAATTAAAATTAATTATTATAATTAAGATTAATTATTATAATTAATATTCTTTAAAATTAAATTATAAAAATCTTTTGTATATAATTATTATAATAAGATTCCATAAAATTAATGTATAATCACAAATAATTAATATTAATTATTATAATAAATATTTTTTAAAATTATAGTACTACATGATAAATTGAGTTGTAAAAATTATATACATTTTAAAATTAAAGTATAATTATAAAAAAATTTTTGTATATAATTAAGCATATAATATAAAAGATGATAATAATTATCAAAATATATTAATAATAATTAATTAAGGTTATATGGATGTTGAAGTTGAAATTCAAGTTAACTAATTGAACAAGCATGAAGATGATTATGAAGATAATTAAATTATATTAGCTTGTTTCAACCGTTAGAAGTTGGAATCAACTTTATTCGTTTGTTATGTTGTTGAATTTATATTTATTTGTGTTATTTTAGTTATAAATTGTGTTACGTAATTTTTTTATGTACTATCTTTTTTTTATATTATTTAAATTAATGATAATTAAAAACTGATTAAAGTGTAATTATTAATTCGAGCTCGAGCTTGAACTTGAGCTCAAACCAAACTTTTTAATTTTGAGCTCGGTCTCGAGCTTTTTTAACGAGTTTCTTAATCGAGCTTTCCGAGTTCGAGCTCGAGTTTTATTAACGAGCTTTTCGAGCTCGAGCTCGAATGAGACTCGTTATTAAATCGAACGAGCCTTTCACGAGTCGAGCTCGATTATAATATTTAATTCTCGAGCCGAGCTCGAATCAAATATTAGAGTTCGAGCTTCCAAACTTTTTTAATAAACGAGTTTGAGTTTTACAAAACTCGACTCGGCTCGACTCGATTACACCCCTAGTTGCAAGCGCCAAAAAGATGACAAAACACAACCCAAATGGAGAAACGGCCAGCACAAAATAAAGAACAAAAGCAACCAATAAAATACACAAAAAACTAATAGAGGCCTTTGGCTCATAAGGAAGACCACAGACAGCAGTAAACATGGGGAGAAATGCTACAGAGGTTAGCCAAATATAACTCTGGAAGAAACTCTTTTCCGAAATAAATATGAAAAACCTAAAAATAAGATTAAAAAAAAAGGGCGTAATAGCAACATATCTATACTTATAAGGGAGAATGGATAAAATGAACCAAATCGACTGATTTTAATTCAGTGATTCAGTTAATAGAAATGTTCAGTTAATAGAAATGTTCGATTAATATTTTTCAGATTATTTAGTTTTCGATTCGTTTTAATTTAAATATATTAAATAACTAATTAATTTACCTAACCAATTTTATTATATATTATTACACTAGCTTTTATTCAACTCAGCCAACAATCCAAATCTAATTTTTTTCTCCTCTCTTACTCAATTTAGTTAACAATCCAAGTCCAAACGTATTAAATTTACAAACTTTAATTTTAATATAACCAAACTGAACCAAATCGATTTTTATATATTTGATTCAGTTTGATTATATCTTAATAATTTTCAGATTATTTGATTTTCGATTGGTTTAAACATGTTAAATAACGGACTAACCAAACTAATTGATTTTACTATATACTATTCTACTAATCTTTATCCAATCCAGTCAGCAATCCAAATCTGCCCTCTTTTCCTCTCCCTTATTCAACCTCGCCAAAAATTTAAATCCAAACCTATTGAATTTACAAATTTCGATTTTAATATAATCAAACTGAATCAATTTTTATCTATTTAATTCGATTCGGTTATATTTTAATAATCGATTTGATTTGATTTTTAATATTTTTAAAATAATTTTTAATTTTTTTAATTTAATTCGATTTGAATTTGAATCGAGAAATTCGAAAGACCCACTTCTACTCTTTACTATTCTCTCCTTAAGGACCCGGATATGCTTATTCAATAGAAATAAAGTCATCGAGTATCATTTACCCTTTGGAATATATACCTCCAAGATATTGACGTCATTAAATAACAAGCTAATTTTTTTGAAATAATAGAAAATAAAAATTATTTCCATATTTTTGTATAAATAAAGGAGAAATGTGAGGGGAGAAATAAAGACTATATCGTGTATAAGGTGTGATGGGATAACTTTTTTATTTTTTTTATTTTTGGGTAATTGCTTTTGTTAATTGCATCGAAGTGGACAGGCTGCTGGATATTAACAAAAATTTAAAACACAAATTGCTTAATTTTTATTTTTTAAATTATAATTAAATAAATAAATTATTTTCTTTCAAAATGTTTTCTATTTCATGAAAAACATTTTACATCGAAAATATTTTTTCAGAAAAATGTTTTTAAATACAAATAATTAGTTAAAAGTAACAAATTTTTGTATTTTCTTTCCTAAGAAGATTACTATTGCAAAATTCTTGGCCTGCACCATTTACCCAGATGGAGTGAGTCAGGTTATTGGTACTTCTCTCCATAGGTCTTTTTTTCATTTTTTCAGTCACATGTACTTCTCTACATAGCTAAATTCATATTTTTCAATTTACAGTTCTGTACTGGTGAAACTGTTCTCCATGGGCAACTCCTTTCCACTTCTCTACATTTGTAAAACAGCAAAACCATATTCAAATTAGCAACTCATTTATGAAAGACAGCCACCATTAGATCACCACCCAATCTTGTTAGGACTAAACTTCTAGTTTTGCAGATGATTGATCTCTGCTTTCCAGACAATATAAAACAACAGAATCACTTAGAAACCTTATGCACATGTTCTGATCTGAAAATGCAGAATCATAGTAAAGATTGAAATAGCAATCAATCATATAACCAACTCCCCATTCAAATCTCTGGTGGTGAGATCATGAAATTGATGAGAGCTTACTTCAATCAAAACAGGAGGCTCTAGTTCTCTCCTTCACAGCTTCCATAAAAAGTTCACGCAAATATCAACCATAAGGGGTTCACAAATTAATCAAAACATATAGCAGACATGTAATCGTAGAGAAAGGAATGAAGAGAAAAGAAGACCAGTTAAAGTAGGCACTGATATATCCTAGTGGACAAGTTGGAATCATAGAGAGTTAAAGGAAAATGCACAATTTCATGAGCAGAAAAGTTGATCAGAACATGTTCTCCATAATATTCTTGTGTTTATCCACACATCACAACCCAACAAATATGTCCATTAAGTACTCATTCGCCACAACCTCAACAAGTAGAATTTCCTGATAATATAAGCAATTTCTAGATATTACCACCCCTCAGGGCAAGCACAAGATGAAGGACAGAGCCACCCTCAATATTGTAGTCACGAGCCGTCTTGTCATCTGCAAGCTGCTTACCAGCATAAATAAGCCTGCAATAAGTAGTATGTGTCAACAAACTTCAATGTAATCCAGATAAACAGAACAAAAAATAGCATCGCAGTGCAAAAACTAAGAACACAGGCATTGATGATCTACAGTCATCATGGCTACAAAAAATCAAAGCTAGATGATGTGCAAACAAATTGTTGTCTACAGTTCAGATGGGTCATGGGTTACAAGAACAAATTGATCACAAGTGAGAAGCAATGTGGGGAAATGATATTAGAAGGTAGAATCCTCGTCACCTATGGACTTATAAACTGAATAACAGTAAATGCAGCCAAGCCACTAACTAGACAAACTTGGAACACTGCTGTTGCGTACAATGATAAAGTTAATTAGGGTAAGATAATCTTGTTACCTTTGTTGAACTGGAGGGATTCCTTCCTTCTCCTCAACACGTTCTTTGATTCGATCAATGGTATCGGTTGGTTCAATATCAATTTCAATTTCTTTCCCAGTAAGGGTCTTCACTTTGATCATAGTTCCTCCCCTAAGCCTCAAAACCAGATGAAGAGTTGACTCCTTCTGGATGTTGTAATCAGCAAGGGTTCTTCCATCTTCCAATTGTTTCCCAGCAAAAATTAATCTCTGCTGATCAGGAGGAATGCCTTCCTTGTCCTGAAAATTACATCCACAAACAGAGATATATGAGCCAATCAACTCATCACATACATATATAAAGAGACACAGCCCCAAGAAGCATTAAAGACAGTGAACCAAAAGCTCATTAGAATATCAAATAGGTAAATAATAATATGCTGATTTTTGTAGTAATTCAACTTCATCCATACTAAAACAATCATCTAAAACCGCCATTAGAGGCTTTTACTAGGGAGAAAAAAAAAATCAACTTCAATGCTACTCACAGCAGTATTTCTCAGCAAGCAAACATAGAGCAGCTGATTATAACTAACAAAATTAGACCCATGAGATATTAATGGTAACTATTATAGGCAAACCTAAAAAAACAATTTTTTTTTTCATCAAGAGAAACAGACCCAGAAAGAAAAATACATGAATAAAGAAGAAAAAGTAAAAAAAATTGGAGAAAAAGGCTACCTGAATCTTGGCTTTCACGTTGTCGATGGTGTCGCTGCTCTCGACCTCGAGAGTGATGGTCTTACCAGTGAGGGTCTTGACGAAGATCTGCATCTTAGCTTCGATTGCTTACGTTTGGTTTCTGGGTTTCTGAATAGAGAGAGTGAACGAGCGAGGAAGAGAGAATTTAAGAATGTGAACTGGGCTGCTTTATTAAATTTATTTTGAAAATTTATGAAGAAAAAAGTGATTTTTTTTAAAAACAAGTTTTTTCTTTTAGAATTTTAAGAAAAAGTTATTACATTTGATTTTCAAATTGTATAATGAGATAAACACTCTTGTTGGTTAAATTATTATTATTATTTTAAAAAAATATAAATAAATATAGGAATGTAAATATGCAGAGTATGTGCCTGAAAATTAAATTATTTAATTAAAAATTAATTTAAATTATTTAAATTATTATTATTATTCGAATAAAATTTAAATTTATTTAATTTTATATATTTTAATTAATAATTTATATTTAAAAAATTTTTATTAATAATTTTTATTTAAAAAATTCAATAATTTTTAAAAAATTTTAATTTTTAATTTTTAAATAAAAATATATTAAAAATTTATAAATATTATTATAAAATATAATTTTATATTAAATTAATTATTTATAAAACAGCGTATACTCTATATATAAAATTTAAATTTAATTGAGGTAATATTTTTTAAAACTCGAATCCGTCCCAAATCAATTAAATTTGATCAGAATGGATGCTAAAAATTATTCCCCTGCCATCCTGAATAGATAAATCAAATCAATGATAAATAACTTTTATTTTATATGAATTTTATTTCTAGCAATAAATTTTTATTGAATTTTTAATTTTTAATTTATAAAAGTAAATAAAGAAAAATACAAAATTTATAATAAATATTTCCATCCTATAATTTTATCCATTTAATTTTTTCACATATATTTAATAATTTTTTTCATTAACATTTTAATTATATTATTTTAAAAAATTAAATTTTATTAAATATTAAAAAAATTTCAAAAAAATCATAATGTAAAAAAATAAATAATAATTTTAAAATAACTTATAAATAAAAATTATAAACCAAAAATTTAATTGATTGTTAAACTAAATTTCACAATATTATGAGTGAATTGTAAAATTTATATAAATTTAAAATTTGTAATCATATTACACTAAATTTTCCTTAACTAAAATTTTTAATATAATTTAATTTTTTAAAGAAAAATGTATGATTTTATCGTTTAAAAAATTTAATTTAATTTTATATCATTTTGATATTTAAAAAGTTTAAATCTGTCTTTGAAAACTATGTATATATGCTAAAAATAGAATATATTTATTTATAATATTTTAAAAGTATTTAATATGTTGAAAACTAAAAATTTTATAATATATTAAATTTAAATTCTAATAATTAAATATAAAAAATTCTAATATGTGACTATAAGAGATATAAACTAGAAAAACTTACTTTTTTTAAAATATATCTCAAGCATTAAAATTTCAATATTAATTAGTCTGCATAAAAAAATTAATATTAATTCATAATTAAAAAGTATTTTTTTTATGTTGATTAGACTAGATATGCGAATAAATTTTATATTTGTTTTGTCTATAATTAATATTAATTTTTAAAATTAAACTAAATTAAATAAAATTAAAAGTATTGAATATAATTAATAAAGAGTAAAAAAATTTGTCTATTTCTATTTATTTTACCTTTCTTTTAATATTGTAATAAGCTTAACCGATGAAGTTAAAAAAGATGCATCAAACAAAAAAAAATCTTTATAAATAATATAACAATATATATTTAATATTATTTAAATATCGGAGAATTTTAATTTACGTAATATATAAAATTTAAGATAAAATAAAAATTATTTAATCAATATATCAATTGGTTGTATTTACATTTACATTTGTACTCTTTATTATTTTTTATCCTTTATCAAGTAAAAGTACTATAAAGGAAATAGAATGTTCTATGTTTCAAAGAAGTTATTGTAGAAATGCAGAGACGCAATAGGAATTCGTAATATTCGATTTAAATTAAAAAATTAATTTAATTGAATTAATTTAAAATTTTAGTTTAATTTTATATTAACTTTTGTTCAGTTTGATTTTTAATTTAAAAAATTTTTATTATTTAGATTTGATTCGATTTTAATAAAAAAATTTAAAAAAACTGTACCGAACCGATTAAAGATAATAGTATATTATTTTTAATAATAATAATATAGAAATATTAGATTATATTAAGGTTAAAATATTCTAATTAAATTTTAAAATATTAAATAAAGTATAATAAATAAAAAAATTATTAAAAATTCAAACTGATTAAATTAAATCGAACCGAACCGAATCAGACTGATTCAATTCGATTTGATCAAAATCAATTCGATTCGATTTTTATAAATATCACAATTTTAATTTTTAATTTATTTAGTTCCGTTTGATTTTGATCAAAATCGAACCGATCGATTGCTCACTTTATGGAGAGAGAGCAATGGAGAGAGAACACAATAGAAATGAGAGGAGAAATGAATTTTAAGATAATATTTTAATTAATTAAAAAGTTTATGATAAATGTGAAAGAAACAAATTAATGGCAATATCACTATTGGGTAAACAAAGAACATATTCTCATAAGAAATCATACACTCTAATACATGGATAATATTACAAATTTGCCCATAATCTCAAACTCAACATTTGTAGTAAACTGTTCCAAGGAGTATTTAAGAATGTAATTATACTGCTTCAACCTGTTGAGGATAAGATTATTCAATCTGCCAAACAACTTGACAGCTAATTAACATTTGAAACGACAAACCAGAAGCTAAAGCTATAAGCATACCATTTTGCTCTAAACTGATTATGTCGACTAATTCCTTCCTTGCTTTCCCACTGCTAAGTTCTCATACCTGTTTTCTGCTCTACAAGGACAATACAGCTCTTAGATGTTCATCAAAAATGAAAATTTATTTGAAAAAGGAAAAGTGGGTAGAATGTGCAATGTAAATATTTTATTTTATAAGCACAAGAAGTATAGCCAATTGTACAGGATCTTTGGGGAATTGTATTATTATGAGTTCCTTGATAGTTTCCACTTTTATTTGGAAGGTTGCTTGTTAATGCTCACTTCATCAAATACTCATGGTACGAGAATATATATATACACATAGCTGAATTGATGCAGAATTGGTTTCAGATAAGCTAAATGGCAAAAGACTATCCCCATCAAGTGTTGGGATGAAGAATTGGTTTTAGATATGGCAAAAAATATCTACTAATGAGTGTTGGGATGAGTAGTTCGACACTTTTGTCCTTAGTGTAAGATAAGATTGGTGCCTATTTTCATTTTTCCACATTCAATGCAGTTATGGAAGTCCTGACACAAATAAGCCATCTGTGTGCACCCTTCAAACTAATAAGAAAGAAATGCAACTTCCTCCAAAGATAGTCATTTCTTGCATCAAGTCGTCAGGAATATCAAGGAAAAAGTTGAAAAAAAAAAAAAAAAGAAGAAACTTTTGCTTACGGTAATAAACCCCAGATCACAAAGAGTGCACAAAATTAAAACAGAACCAGTTACATCAGACTCACTTGTCTTTAGCAAATAAAACTAGGTAGAGAGGATCTTGAGAAGCAAGCTGCAAAAGCTGTATGACAATGTAGGCACAAGTTGCAACGCTGAAAAATTGGAATGGTTAAATATCTGTTCTTGATATCAATATAGTGTTAACAACATGCAAATTCTGGTGACTGCAAAAAATTATGCAGAAGAAAAGTGCCCGGCAATTTCTTACTGATCAAATAAGTTTTCATACATTAAATTCCACTGTGTTCTGCTAGATTCTTGTATCTTTGAGGAGCAGATATATTTATAATAATTATATGAAACTTCCACATCAGCATCAGTACTACTGAATTCTATTAATAATAACATACAGCATGCTGATGTTAGCTGAGGTGTAGACAAGATGAGCAACATAGACCCTCCGTTTGGAATCAAGAAAGAATTCAATTTCTTTATTTCTCTTTTTAACTTAAAAAGTATTCATTTTAAAAGAAATAGAAATCTTGCAAGATTTTAAAATAATTCATTTAATTTTTTTTTCTCGCAAAATGAATAATGCCAAACGAGGAGAAGAAAATGCCTGTGCAACTCAGTTCCTAGTTTTTCATCACATAAAAGGTTACTTTCCTTCTATATTTGTTAATCTGGTGGGTTGATGCATTCCATCAAAAGCTGCACTTTTAACATGACTATTCTTCTTCAATGAATAAATAACAGTTTACAATTAAGAGCCAAAACTATGAAGGATGTATTACCTGCCAACACATACCAATAAAGTAATCCACAACAATGAATGAATCCAACTTGATTCCTTGTAGACAAACCAAACCTAAATTCAAACACAAAATGACATTACTGATTCAAAATAATGCATATAACAAGATACTTATGATAATGTACATATATTTATTGAATATCGCGAATGCCCAAGGTGGCAGTGATTTGAAGATTAAGACTTGTAAATTGAGGTTCTCAGGTAGGGGTGCACACTGCACATTATTTAGCCTAAACCAATGAATTGAACAACTGCAACCCCACCCCCCAAAGTCAAAATTTCTTAATCATCCACATGGAATTTCTTTTCTAGAGTATCATGCTGCCCTCCCTAATCCAGTATTAATGCTGACCCCGCTAATCCAGCCCAAGTATTTTATCTTTAGCATCCAAGTTCAATTGCTTGGCCCATTTCATCATTTCAACTCATTATTAAGCAAATAATATTTCAGCCTATTAAATAATTCAGCAACAACATTAAATAATTATGCCTACATATATTTAAACTAAGTTAAAAGAAAGGAGAATAGTTTATTCTTGTTTTTATTGCAGAAACCGTCCAACATCCACATGACTCCAAAACTCAAATGTCTAGTCAAACCATTCTTTTATTCCAAGGAGCAAAGCTTGAGTTTTTGCTTAGGCATAAACATGAATTAGAGCTAACAAACATTAGTATAAAAAATTTCTTAGATCATTGCATTGCAAGCATACCCATAACAAATTTCAACCATACAAACATTAGAAAAAAAAATTATAATACGACAACAATCCTAAGGCATGTATGTTTTCGTATACTATTTTTTTACAACTAGAAATTTCTTTGCGTGACTTGAAATTAAACAATATAACAAATATGTATAGACACGTTTACAGGGAACTAAGGTCAGGATGAAACAAAAAGAGAGTGAAAGACTTTACCAGATCTTTGCCCTCCCCTAACTTAAATTTCTAACTCGCCACTACACATTGTCAACGAAACTATAAGACAAATCTTTATTTAATATGCTTAAGCCCAACTCAGCTATTTTTTTTTCAATTTCAATCTAGCTAAGTAGTTCTGTGAATCCCTTTCTTCCATTTGACTCAATTTAAGGTTACATTAGTAGAGAAACTTAATTGAATCATTGCATATCCAGTATAGATGTGACTCCTCTGATCATGTAATAGTGAAATATATCCATTCCAAAGCAGATAAACAGTAACTTTCAACTGATAATTGATCTTTAAAGACTGGAATAATTAAGACATACCGAAATAGACACAACATTGATATAGAAGTCAACTAATGTTGCAACCATCCACCTGCAAACATTTTGGCGATAAATTACATTCACCTGAGACAATACTGTCTCAAACTTCAAAGAGCAGATATTTTCAATTTAGGTACACCACAAAAACATGAAAAACATACAAATCTATAATACTGCGCAGACATCCATCATCAAAGTTTCAGCAAAATATATATATCTATAAGCCAGCTTAAAAGGTAATTTTCTCCTTTCTCAGTCAGCTTTCTTCCTGTAGGAATGGGAACCCAAAACATTCCAGCATACTCATAACCACTCTATGATGTGCAATATGGAACCTAGGGGATCATTTTCATATCAGAATGTTAAATTTAGCGATATGGTAATGCTGTTAAATTCCTAATAAAAAAATATGCAGAACAAGATGTACTACAGTACATGTCTATCATTCCACGTTCCAACAACTAACAAGTAAAGTCATATAACTAGGTCTATTGTATCATATATGGCTCTCCTCATGGAAGGAGAGAAGCAAAAGATGTCATCGAAAATTGTTTTTCTTCTGGTCTCAAAACACCTTTTTGATGTAAAGAATTCATGGAGTTGAAAGATGAGGGAAATGAATGTTAGCTAACACTTCACCTCTGCCAACAGTTTGTCCCTCCCCTCCAACCCCAGAATTAAATAAAAAAGAACAAAAAAACAAAAACAAAACACACACTCAGGAAACCAGCGAACCATGATACCTTTCTTTCAATGAGTCAGAGTGGTGTGTCAAAGGAGTTGCCAAATCAAACAGAGTTCAAGCTACATCACAGTTAAGGGCATCACGGCAACAGGTTGAAAAATGAAGTTGAGATTGAGAAGAATAGCCAAATAATCTGGACCCACAAAATCATGTACATTTTACTCCAATTTCAATAAGTGTGCATCTAAGATAATCTTAGCCATATTTTAAGCAAAAGGATGTCAACATAATGGTAGAGTCTCCATAGAGTGGTTGAAGAGGGGGTTTTGTTTTCCTTGCTACGCAAACAACACAATAAAATAATAGGTTTTTAACATGTCATGAGATGACAATTTCTTGGCCCATTCTGGTTCCTAGCCAATCTGGATATACTAGAGAAATACGGTCCTTTTTTCCTAGCCCAACCCTAAATCTCACATACTTTTAATAATAAATAAATAAATAACAACATATAATACGTTAGCTTATCACTCAACCATTTCAAGATCAGTGCACAGAATTTCAAACAATTGGCTGATCATTCATCATTGTCACTAAACTCTCTCACCATTTGAAAGTTAAGTAGATTGAGGCCCAATCTATACAAGAAAAGAGTAAGCTAGACTATAGCATATTTTGCAGGAAAAAATTGAAAAGCTAAGAAAAGAATTTGCTTATTATCACTGCAGGTGCAAAATCTATCTCAGCAAAGAAATATTATTCCTGCCAGAATAAGGATTATCAGCAAAAATTTCTAGCATGAAAACAATACAATTCCTCAAAATAAAATTAGTAAGCACATATACCATCTTTTTTCTTCTCAAAATCAGTACTCAACTACACTAGATTCTATTATACCATATAATTCAAAAAGAAGAGAAGGGATAGAAGGTATTTAAGAACTTACGGAGTAAAGACCTCTTTGCGAAAAGGAGAACCATCAGTTACAGAAGTGTAGATCAAAGTTCCCAACATTAAACAACCCAAACTGCTGAAAGCAATTCTTGCAACTACAACTGGGGGGTGCTTACTCCTTTTTTCCACTCCATCCCTAAAAATGGAGGACTTGTCAATGCATGAGTAATTATGTTAGAGATATAGAGGAGAGAGGAGAGTGGGAAAAGGTTGAGGGTTCAACATTCAAAAGAAGAAAGTTCAATACACTACACAGAGAATCACACTACCTTCAAAGATTCTCTAACAATCTATTACTGTATCCAGTCAATGGACTTGCAGAGGAGAATAACACACAAGGGCAATAAAAGGATGAGTGACCCAGTAACTTCTTAAATTTTCTTAAGCAAAAAAGCACATACAGAGACAAGTATAGGTAGAGAAAGTTAAGAATATCCAAGTTACAGACATGAAGAAGATGAGATATACACAGGCCATAAGATGATTTGGGCTAACTGGTGAGAAGTTGTTTATTCAGCAGTATCAAACCTTCTTATAATTGTAGCTTTAAACTAGGTAAACGTGAAATATATATATATATATATATATATATATTTCACATGGAGGATGTCAATTAAATTATGCTTGAGGCTTCAAAGAGTTGAACATAAACAATAGGAATCTGGCAAATTAATTCATGAAAAAGTGTTTTGGCTGGTGTCAACATAGACACGGAACATGCTCCTGTACAACAAATCTTAAATCTTATAATAATTTGCTCCAGAACAAGTCCCAAAATTGGCATATCTGACGTTCTGTGTACATACCTTTCTTCATGCCGCAGTAGAACATGGTAAATGGGGTCTTTTAAAGATTCTTCAGGTGACAAATTAAGAAATTGGATGAAAATGTAGGCACAAGTAGCAATGCTGCAGACAAGTGAACCAAGGTCAAAAAATGAAGATGTAACATGGGACCAGCATCAAATTCTGATTCTAGTATTTTGAATAAGTTCATGATCATTTCTTGGAAGATGAATCAGAGCACAACCAGAAAACATACCTGCCAAGGCATACAAGGAGAATTATCCAAATAATTGCACTAATACTGTTTGATTCCTTGTAGTAAATCCAAGCCTGATAGAACAAAAACTTCTATAACTCCTAAATACAAACTTCCATGCATAAAAAAGCAAGAAAAAGCCGAGTTGAAGGTCAGGTACCGCCAACGGTACAACGTTGATGTAGAAATCAACCAAAGTAGCAGCCATCCAACTGCAAGCAACACAGAACAGAAATTTAAGAAAAATAGGGCACAGAGAGACAGAGAAAGAGAGACATAAAAGTCATATTTACGGGGTGAGAAGGTCTCTGCGAAAGGGGAGGCCATCAATGGAGATAGTGTAGATGAGAGTGGCCACCATTATAGAACCCAATACAAAGAAAATAGTTCTTAGCAAAGCTGCCAATTGAATTGCCATTGCTAAGTTTGGCGTCTTCTGCGATTCTGCAAGAGGAAACGAGAAAGCTGAGAAGTTATATGCACAGACAATAGTCAGACTCAGAGTAGTGGAGGAGGCTGAGTACACGTCGTCGCTGAGGATATATATATTGGGAAAAAGCTCACGTTTTCTAACATTTAAATTTTTTATGGATATATTTAAATTTTTAAAAATTAAAACATGAAAATTCAACAGCATATTATATAATATTTTATTATTTTTAAATATAAATTAATTTTATATGTGAAAATACTCATTTAATTATGATTACTTAATATATTTAATTTTAAAAATAAATAAATAAATTATTAAATATATAGCTCATACCTTTAATATTAATGTAAAAATAATACTAACATGTTTCATGTAAATTTTTTATAATTATTATAATAAAATAAAATTAATGTAGGAATATGTTTACTGTTTATTTAATAATTGAATTATTTATTTTTAATTAAAATATATTATTTAATTAAAATTAAGAGTTAATATTATTTTTATATATAAAATTAATTTATATCTAAAAAATAATAAAATATACTTCCATTCAATGGTAAATATAAGACTTTTCATTATTAAGTATTTTATTTTTTGAGGCCTAAGAAATAAAAATCCTATTCTATTTTCTAATTTTATCAATTACAGTCATAGAAAATTTTTAGTAATTGTAAATACTACAAGTAATTTTAAAATACATATCTTTCATCTTTTCAACGTAAAAAATTAAAATTTTATATTTAATTATAATTATAGTTAAAATTTTTAATATTAAATAATAAAATTTTAATTTTTAAATTTATTATAATTATAGTTCATTTTTAAGATAATTTATCAAATTAAATATAAAAATATAAAATTTTATATTTAGTTACAATTATAATTCGGAAGACTTGCATGTGATATAGGAATTTTGTTGGGGTACTCTCCACTATCAATCAGCATTCGGTCAGTTTGATTTAAAATTGAATCGAGTCGAATAAATTAAAAATCAAAATTTTAGTATTTATATAAATCGAATCAAATCGATTTTGATCAAAAATCGAATCGAACTGAACTGATTTGAACCAATCGATTTGATTTCTAATTAAAATCAATTTGATTCGATTCGATTCGATTTGATCGGTTTCGATTTTTAATAAATTTTTTATTTTTTACACTTTACTTTTAATATTTTAAAATTTAATTAAAATATTTTAATTTTAATATAATTTAATTTCTCTATATTATTGAAAATAATATATTATTATTACTAATCAGTTCGGTTTGATATTTTCAATTTTTTTCTGATTAAAATCAAACCGAACAGAAATAATCGAAATTTTTAAAATTAAAAATCGAACCAAACCGAATTAATAAAAACCGAACTAAATTTTAAAATTAATTCGATTCAATCGATTTTTTCGATTTAAACCGAATAATCCTCATCCTGAGAGGATAAATCTAGTTTTTTTTTAGTTTTTTGAGTTTTGCAAATGCTGATTTATCTATTTTTCGACCAATTTTTATCTCTTTTGCTAGATGTATCTATTTTTCGACCAATTTTTATTTTTTTGACTAGATTAGCATTTGACTATGTGATGAGCATCGAGTTTGTTTTTAGGGATCAGTACCTTCTAGAAACGTTCTCAGCACTACCTGTTCTCGATTTTTAGTCTCTCAAGAGCCAGAAGTGTTTAAAAAGCTCTACTTGCCACCTAATGTTTGCTTGACTCAGATCTAACTCTTCCATGGCCGGTGCTTTTTCTGAAGCCTTCCTAAAGCTGGGTGCTCTTGTTGGAATTTGTAGACTTTGTGCCGTTTTTTTCTATGCATTTCTGGGTTGCATGTCTTTGGTGAGGTCTTCTAGTTGGGTCTGCCTTATGTCATGGTTGCTCTTGTTGGGCTTTGGTGCTTTAGGAGGCTTTTGTTTTAGGGCTTAAATAGTCATCTATTCACCAAATCCTATTTTCTTTCATTCTCTTTATTTTCATCCACCTACTTTTCTAAGAGATATGCAAGGCCAAATTACTTATCATCTATTCACCAAATCCTAAAGATCTATCTATATACCAATCAAATAGGTAGTCCAACCATGATCATGCTTCCACACATCTCCGGCGGGCAACCAAGATGAGTCCCCCATTCCTTGACCAGCATCTTCCTCATCTCCCCCACAGCCTTGTGGTTCCTCTTCATGATTCCATCAATCCCACTTGAGAATCTATTGATGAATTCAAAAAGTAAAGGAACTACTAATTGAGCAGTGACTCCCTATTTCTAACCCATGAACTTTTCTACAGCCAATCTATTGCCATACTCATAGGATACTACAGGGTGATGCAAATCATCATCATCTGTGTCATTAGATTTTTCTTGAATATTAGAATGCAACAGAAGGGGGGAAAGAATCATTTGTGCAAATTACTGGTATAAAAATCTGCTCCAATTTCTTTCATATCAATATAAACACATTCAATCCCATGGCTGCATCAACAAACACTTGATCTACACTTTCCTCTCTGCAAATTTTAATCAGTTTTTTAACAGAAATTACCATACTAGGTATGGAAGTCATATGGTCAATCACCACAAGCCTCATTTTCTTCTCACTCTTTTCCTCTCTCCAAGGCTTTTTGAAATTTGGTAATAATTTCCTCTTAGATTTCACAAAAAATGACAACTGAACTTCGATCACACGTCCATTAGCATGAGTAATGTAAGCTTCAACGAACTTTTTCACAGACCCGTAGGCATAATAAAGTGTTACAGCAACATCCCCTTTCTCGAATCTGCATTTGGAGAAACACGGCCCTACTTTTTACAAGACGATAGCGCAAGGATTGTGGCGTTGAAGTTCTAATACAACAACTAATTGTATACATGTCTTTGTAATCGTAACATATAAACTAGTATATAGATAGATCTTCACGATTTGATGAATTGATATGATTAATTAAGATAATCTCCTAAAGAAAAAGTAGGTAAAAGAAAACGAAAGGATGAAAGGACATAAAATAAGTTTTTTAATGCATGGTAAGAATGCTTATTTAATGTAGATTATTTTTCACTCCTTTTTCACATATTTTAGGTCATTTTTTTCTGTTTGAATAGAATAAAAATATTTTAAAAATAGAGAGAAGATTCCATTGATTATGCTAAAACCCTATTTATTTATATTAAAACACATGGAACGCATCTAAGTTTATGCATATAATCTTATAATCACATGACAGCCTACATCCACATGCAAAATAAGAGAAAATTCATTATAATGCAAACAAAATACAGAGAATTTAACAAATTCTCGCAGATTAAATAGTTTTCCATTAACAGAATAGGAATCACGTGATTTTACCAAATGGAGACTTTATTATAAACTACCCAAACTTAAAGATCCATTTTCAAGTCCAAAACTTCCAAGAACTAGATTCCAAAGCATCCAATTCTTAAACCAAGACACACCAGCTGTTCTTGGTAAATCAATCGATGCAATTCTACATGTTTGGAGTTTGGATTCACAACTCATCTTTACCAAAAATAATACTTCTCAAAATGGCAATTTAACGGTCAAGCAACATCTCAATCTCGAAAGCTTTAGTATACATCGTGTAAGATAACAAAAAAATTGAATCACAATGGACCACCCAAAAAGGGGGAAGGGAATGAATTAGGCAACTTCAAAAACCAGTCTGCCAAATCAATTTATCCCACTTCAACATGCACAGCCACCTCTTTGCTCGCTCTCGGTAACCGCCTCAGGGATGCCTTGGAAGTATCTGCAATCATCATTACAACAATACAGCTCAAAAAGGTCATTAACAAATTCCATGGGCTGCTTCAAGGGCTTCAGTTTTTTTTTTTTTAAATATATATATATATATATATATACACACCATGCAGCACAAAATACAAGCACAGCCAATTTTTTTGTTTTAAAAAGTTAATAATAACATGTAGCACAAAGTATGAGCATTCAGGCAGTGAAAACCAAGAAATCCAAGGAACAAGTGGACTGAAATTTGTCATATTAGCACTTCATAACTAGCAAAATAAAACCACCATGCTCAGTAATTGAAAATAAACAATCAAAGGAACTGGAAAAAAATCCATATACAGTTCAAAGTTGCAGTGTATATCAGTGTAAAAATAAAGGTCAACCAACGAAGCAGGTCCTTCATATTAATAACAAAGAACTAAATATATATATATATGCTTGAAATCCAGCATCTGACAAATACATGAAATTTGAATTGTAGACACCAGGTTCTAAAATAATAGTAAAATCATTATTCCAGAACTTCAAATTGTAGAAGGACCCCAACAAAAATCATTTAAAGAAAAGGATATCTGATGTTACTTGAAGATAGATTGCCACTTCTACTCGGAAGAAGATAATGAAAAAGGCCACCTTGTTGACAATTTTCCTAAGATAGGATGTAAACAGCAGCATTGATATGCTTAATGAGACTCAAACAGCAATAAGAACATTTCATGATAGGGATACCTGTTATCTTAATCAAGGAAATTATTTGTTACTGCATTCATCAATGTGAAAGGTAACTATCAGCTCATCCAACCTATAACAACCTTTCGAGTTTCAACCTTTGCCATAGCACAGTTAGTAAAATGGAAACTCACTCCATGTCCCATTGACTTCACCGGTACCCTCCAAATTCTAAGTGACAATTATCTGGTTATAGCCCTTCTTGAGTGGGACTCTGACAAGAATTTGGAAGGGTCCTAACCTTTTAGCACTTACCTGTGAAGTCACTACTGTCACAAGTGTCACAACTCAAGTTTGCATCTTGTGGCTGGGATTCCAAGATTCATACCAAACATTGGCCCCTATCTAACTCTTTCAGTTTAATTCAGCAATTAAACCATGCTTGGTAACCATCAAATGTTAATTGGGTTAGCTGATTAAGATAATAACGAGACTCCATAGACATTTTGGCATGGCTGATGACTTCCTCCAGAATGATGGCATCTTCATACAAAATTTAGCTATAACTTGCAACTTTAATGGGAAAAGAAAACTCTGACAACATCTCAGAAAAATCAAAAGACACTTAAGAATGAGAAATGATGCACTTGGAGTTTGGAAATTCAGGTTTCCTTATACAACAAGATCCTCAAAATTTAGAATTCAAAATTCAGGTTTCCTTGCTCTCCTAAATCTTCAAATTTTCACATGTTAAACTTGCTATAGATATATATTAAATCTATTTTTCCTACTTGATGGGCAAAAAAAAGGAAAGGATTTAAAAGAGGCAAGAACCATGCATATACAAGAGAACCACAACAAAAAATATACGGAGAAAAAACGAAAAGATGAACAAAAGACTAAGACTTGAAAGTGAAATTGACCAAAAGATTATGGATATAAGTCACTGTTATTAAAGGAGCTGTGAGGCACCAAGCAAGACACCAGGCGAGGTGAGGTGCCCTTTCCTCACCTAGCCCAGGAAATGATGCACGCTCCCTGGGGAAGGGACGCATCAGCCGTCAGGCACAAGGTGCCAAAGGTCCCCGCCTCTCTAATGCAAAGGCACCTTTTTTATTGTTTTAATGAGTTTAAACATAAAACTCTAGAGCCTCTTATATTCTATTCAAAGCTCCAACAGCATCTCACTCTCTTGCTCTCCTAAATCCCACAACTGGCATGTCTTTTTCTCTCCTCTTCTCCTTCTTCTCTCTTTCTCTTATTTTCTTTTCTCCCTCTACTGCTGGCACACCTCCAGCAATCAGCAGATTTTTGTTTTGTTTCTTTTCTCTTTTCTATTCCTCCTCTTCTTCTCATATTCTCTTCCTCTACTAAGACTTGAAGCTTCACTAATAGGTATGGAATAGCTTTGGGTAATTGCTTCCATTAGAAACAGAGTAACTGAGAGAGGCAAAGAGAAGTCTCCTTGGCTCTGTTTTTTCAGACGATGGTTTGGTGCTGCTTTGAAGAATAGAAGAAAAATAGTAAAGCAATTTTAGAGAAGGGACTCACTATCCTGGCTAGAATGACAATTTGGAGAAAATAGCCTGGGACTCAAACTCTCGGCTGAAATGAAGAAAGAAGAACAGAGAAAGATTTATAAGACAGAAGTTTAAACACCACAATTGAAAAACTTAACACCCAAATAATTCCCAACAAAACTGCAGAAGAGGGAAAATAAGATGAGATATTAAAACCAACTCTGAAATGGTGAAGAAGAAGAGCAGAATTTTTAAGTGGGAAAAAAGAAAGGAAGCCCGGAATTTTAAATCTCTATTACCTTGTTAAAGTTTAAGAATTACATTAGGATGACTGGATGAGGAGAAGGATGAAAAAATGAAGGGAATAACCAAAAGGACTATATTTTCCTTCAAATCTCTTTTTCTTACATAATATATAACTCATATTTACAATAAAAGGCTACAAGAAATAGATCAACAAACTAATGCATAAATCAAGGAGAACACTATCCCTGAAATTATGGAGGCAACTACCATAAATTAAAGTGTAATCTTCTCCTTACATTAAGAAAATTGCATCAATTAAAACAAAATTCAAATTTGTTTCTCTTCAACCACAAGCACTACAATATGCTCATAAACATTTTCAAGCTACACAAAAATGCCCCTTCCACCAATTACTCAATGACAATCCAAAATTTGTACCATGCAGAGAAATAGCAGTGCAGCACCATTTTTACAGAGCACGCAATACCAGAATGGCTAAACAAAAAATGTTACTTTATTGTAATAATGGTTGACAACACTAGTCTGTAGTACATATCTAATTGATAGGCTAATGCAGCAGTAGTACGCTCAGGATTATTAGGTTTGATTAAGAGAGAAACTAAAATGGAAAGCCAAATTTTGATGAACAGTACTTGTTATTGCCCCTTTAGAGAGATAGAGAGAGATGGTCATGACCTAAAATCCCTCAAACAAGAAGTCAATGGTACCAAAAATTTGAAATGAAAACATTTTCATAGTTAAAAAAGTAAAATTAGAAAGAAAAAGGAAAAGGATAGGGAGAAAAACAGAAGGCAGCAGCTCACCACTTCTATAAACTCTTATGAGCTGCTGAAAATAACTGAAGGGCACTTTACCCCACAAGAGGTTATGCAAGATTAGAGGTTTAAAAAAAAGTCAAGCTTTTAATAATTCTGTTTGCAGGAAAACTATGAACTGAGTTTTTCTTATACTACATGAGACTTTGCTCAATTTAGCTAATGGTGCCAATGTGCACAAGTGCTCCACATGATAAAAGTTTTGCACAGTTATTCACACTGTAAAAGAGTGGTTCTCTTCTGAAGGTTATTGTTTAATGTGGTTCTTTCTTTTTTTTCTTCTAGATCTCACATAATGTTTCAACATAAATTGTCTATAGCTCATAAATGTGTATGGAAACAATGTTTATGCATGATATGAATAGAAATAAATTGAGAAAAAAAGGGATATTCATGGAGTGCCTGATTGCTATTCGCTTCTAAACCAACAGCTGTAGTTATCATTACCAATAACTACACCATCTGACAACTTAAACTTACATGTCCTGTTCATTCTCATTGGCTAAAGCAGACTTTGCAATACACATGAATGCAGGATCAACATTGTAATCCTCTTTTGCGGATGTCTCAAAGTAAGGTATGTTTCCTTTCGAAGAACACCATTCCTTTGCTTTCTTCTCAGAAACCTGTATAGCCAAAATTAGAATAGGATTTGAGAAACAAAGAGGATCTAGTTAGCAATAAAACATATTTCCTTACCACTCGACTATTTCCACCGTCAATGTCAATCTTATTTCCAAGCAATATAAATGGAAACATCTTGCGATCAGGTGGATTTGCCTGGAAGCAACAGAAATAAAAACCACATTAAGATTATTCAACAAGAAAAGGAGGCATTTTCTGCAACTGCTAGAGCTGATGGTCTAACTCAACAGGATGAATAGTCAGTATAAAGCATAAGATGCATTGTTAAATAGAGTTAGAAATCAATATGTGGATGGAGACAAAAAAAAACAAAGAAAGATTATAATGCACCACGTGAAGGATTCAAGCTAGCATTAAAATAAATCTTGGACATCATGTGATCAGAGTGTTAAGTTTGTGGCTCATATCTTCAGAGAAAATACTGCACATTAAAAGTTCCAAGTAATTGGGAGAAGGGAGTGGTTTTGCATAGATGCTGTGCAACTGGGGGTATTTCTGCAATTGTATGTTCCCCTATTCTGCAAGAAAATTCTACCAATCTATAAATAAGTGCTTGTAATTTTATCATTAAATAGTAAAATCATAGATGTCTCTCCATGGATATAGCCAAATCACTGAACCACATAAATTTTTTCTCCTTTTTTGGTCATTAGTGTATATATATATATATATATATATTTTTTTTTTTTTTTTTTTTTTGGGGGGGGGCGGAGGGGGGTTTTGTTGTGTGGCCCATTGGCAATTGCCTAACCTCAAATCTGGATACTAAGTAACTAAAATATACAAGTGATTGCAGAAAGCTCAAATTTCAAATTCTAACTACTACTACATTCAGTGAAGATGTGACTTGTCTCTAGTTCTAACTACTAAAATAAACCAACTGCATAAAAAAAGTGAGTTTTCTTCACTTCTCACTTCACAAGCCGAAGTCTTACATTTTCCTTAAACCAAACCAAATTCAACCAAGTTAATTGATCAAAATCAAATTGCATCAAGTTAATTCATCAGTTTGCTTTACAATTTAAACATTATGCATATCTCCATCAATAAGTCGTCACTTCCTGAAATGCATTGCCTTCTACAAAGACTTGCAAGATGCCAAGAAATGAAAAAAACAAGTTCAAGGGATGTCAATTTCAACGAGACCAAATGTCCTGAGATCCAATAAAGGGTAGGTTCAAGGTATGTATTTGTGAACTTGGCTTGGTTGGCTCATTCCTTGTTTCTTTTATTCTTTTCCTCTTTATCCTCTAGTGACGCATACCCGTCGTCCTACACTGGTACACCCTGTTATTATCATACGAAGTCGTACGTAAGGATGTATTGTGCCCTTTCCCATCATCAGGCGGCCATTTAATTTCCTTCCGGCGCTATGTGGATACGAACCCGGATGTGTAAGGGTCTGTTGCCCCACTAACCCATCAAATCAATTGAGCTGGATCTCCCTACGACGGGCCCGAGTCCTATTCTATCTAGCCTATTTGCATGAGGTCAGAGCCGCGTGCTAGTGGGTGGACCCGCATAGCAGTTTTGACGAGGTTACGGTCCAGCCTCCCTACATGGGCTTAACTGTTCTAGGGTATCCGAGACCCAATAGACATCAAGTGCCCCTTTACCCGTTCGCTAATTATTCCATGATTAATAAGGGGGTAAATCTCAAAGCTCCAATTGGACTGCACGGCTCTAGGAGTGCTTTTTTTCCTGCCTTTACCCATTTCAAATTTGCACTTTTGCTTTCACTCATGGTTCTTTCTCTTGCACTGCCTCTGCTATCTAGCTCTCCTTCTTCTTCTTCTTCTTCTTCTTTGTAACCCCTGCTTTCTCGGTTTGAGCTACGTCTTACATTTCTCATGGCTTCAATTACAATCACCGATGTCGTGGGTTTGGTGTCCTTCATTAGCCCTTCTTCCCTTTCCGATTTCTTCTCTAGCGACTACGCTGATACAAAGATTTATAGGATTAGGACTGCCTTCCTAACGAAAGGATTGTTCTTCCCCATCCACCTCCTGCGGGCTTAATAGGTGCCCAGCTTGGTCTTCTTTGTTGAGCAGCACGATTTCAGATTCGGACTGACCTTTCCTATTGTCCCTTTCTTTATCGGTCTTCCATCACTTCAGAGTGACTTCCCGTATATT
This sequence comes from Manihot esculenta, assembly GCF_001659605.2. NCBI lineage: Eukaryota > Viridiplantae > Streptophyta > Magnoliopsida > Malpighiales > Euphorbiaceae > Manihot > Manihot esculenta. The sequence continues at coordinate 8,904,701 of NC_035178.2, forward strand.
GCCTCCCAATTCCATTCTGTTTATGTGCTGTTTTGAGTCTATTTGTATATATTGGAGTTTTGCCCCCTCTGTCGCTTTGTTCTCCACCTTCTTCTGCATTGTCCGGTCTAACCATGGATTCTACTACTTTGCTCCCCAGGCAGGGTTATTGTCGAGCTGAAAGGTTATCGAGCTGAAAAAAAGCTAAGGATCAACCGGAATGTTGATCTCTCTTGGGAGGAAGCCCCTAAGGGCTGCAACAGCTTCCCCAGGTTGACCATGTTGGACTATCCCCAGGTTGACCATGTTGGACTAAATCTGCCTTTTTATGTCCAATCTTCGAGACTGTCGGAAGCTGGTATTATTATTTTTTTGTTTTTCCTCCTTGTTAGGTTTTTTTTTTGTTATTTTGAGTTCCAACTGGATTGACATCTCTTTTTCAGCTTCTGCTGTTCCTATGGATAATATCAAGCTCCCGAAAAACTTTTCCCTGTCTCGAGAGAGCATAAAGGCGACCTTGGCAGCTTTTAAGGCTAATAAGACGATGGCTGACGTGACCCGAGAGGTATTTCAAGCAATAGACCCAGCAACTGCGAACTATTGAACTGCCCCTACTTTGGCACCGGTGCCTGCAACAAGGAGTTCTCGGTCTGCAGTCTCGAGGACGTCTGTTCCTGCCAAAGCGCCAGCTCCAGCCAAGACTCCAGCTGCTCCTATACTAGCTTTCAAAGAGCCCATGGCACTCAGCGAGTCTACTGGGGGCAGTTCAGAATAGGGCACTAGAGTTGCTCCTTTGGACGTCCCGCTTCTTCAAGCTGTGGGGGCGTAGTGATTGGAGAGGCAGCCAGCAAGCGTTCAAAGCCTACTACTCAAGGCAGTGCTACCAAACGGCCTCATACTACAGAGCCTACGAGGACAGTCACTCCCCCCTCCGCTAGCCACTCCCCCCTCCGCTGATAAAGGGAAGAAAGTCATAGAGTAGCTATCGTCGGCTCCAAGACCAAAGACACTGTTGGAATTGGTAAAAACAAATAAACAAAGTTAGAAATGAGGACGGAGTAGAACAACAAGAAGCCTTATGTAGTCCACTCTCTTAATATAATTGCGTCCAAGGAAGCCAACTATGAGGTGGAAATTAAGTTCTACTCTAACAACTCAAGCTGATAGCTAACTGGCTAGCAGAATATTAGCTGGATACATAAGAGATCTATGATTGAAACCCAACTCTACGGAAGTGATGAGTAAATAATAAAGGCACAAGAAGCCTCCTTTGTTTAGAACCATCATCAAAGCCAGAGCTAAAAATTATCAACAAGCATTACATCCCAAACCAATATTACACTTCATTGAGTCGCTATCACTCATATCAATGCTTTTTGCTATACGTCATGGTTGAGACTTGCGAGCTATCATGGAAATATTAAAGAAAAGGGATCACAAAAAAACAAAAACTAGAATATTTTGGAGAAAAGTTACAAGGAACCTGTTTAAGGAACTCCTCATGCCAATTGTCAAGATTGTCAAACGATCTCATCACGTTAACATCATAAACCAGCACACAGCAATCCGCACCTCTATAGAATGCAACTCCAAGACTCTGAAACCTTTCTTGGCCAGCTGTGTCCCAAATCTACACAGGTGAAATTTTATTGCAACACCAAAAGCTATTTTCATAAACACTCCAAAATTGAATTTAGATTAAACAAATAAGAACCAGTGAGCTATAAAACTACTTGCAGGGTGACAAGCCTGTCATCAATTTGAAGTTCTTTGGTCACAAAGTCAGCACCAATTGTAGCTTTATACTGCTGACTAAACTTCTTATGCACATATCTAAGTAATTAAGGGGGGAACAGACACTAAACCAACCAATCAAAAAGTAGAATGAGTGTAATATTTTATGTGTGGCTAATTAAGAGTGAAAAAAATGCTTATCACAATAACAGAAGGAGAAGAAAAAAGAAAGAAAGAAAATCCTAATCTGTGGCTAAATTTGCTTAAAAGTAATTGTCATCTCTACGATATCATTCATTCTAGCACGTTGATCACACAATTCAATAGTAAAATATGAATTAAATTCAAGAAAATCCAAAAACACGCAAAGCATAAACGAGACAGAAACTAAGAAACACAAAATCTAAATTAACAACAATAATCCACAAAATTATAAAAAAAAAATCCAAGCAATGCAAAGAGCAAATCAAAAGAAGAAGAAAAAATCACAGAACATCCTACTCGTAGCTAAAAAGAGGATACTGATTCATCAAAGACGTCTTGCCAACCCTGACATTAACAAAAAACAAATTAGAAATTTCTTTTCCGTTTCGTTACACAAATACACCAAAATCAAAGAAAATAAACAAAATGCCGGAGAAAAACCCTAGAAATCGTACCCGCTGTCGCCGAGAACGATCACCTTGAGCAAGGTACGCCTCCGCACTGACATGGCGCTAAATTGCCAAAAATTGAAAGAAATTAACGATCACAAATCTATTCAAAACTGGAAAGTATTGAAAAGAAAGAAAGCAGAAAAGCTAGCCTTTTCAATTTCTCTCACTGTTATAACTTTTTATGGAGACAGCCAGAGGGAGAGATAGACAAGGGAAGGAGGAGAAAGAGAGAGAGAAAGAAAGAAAGAGGAGAAGAAGAAAAAAGGGGCGCCAATATCGATCTGCCTTTTTTGTTTTTATTCCTTTATTTATGATTAAAAATTAGAAATTTTTTACAAAAATAATTAATTATTGTGTTTGCCGGCAAAATTAATTATTATGAGTACATTTAGTTTGATTACGTACTTTTAATTTTTTTAAAAATAAAGTCAATTATAATAAAGTGTATTAATTTAAGTGGGTGTTCAAAAATTATTCATTTTATCAAAATAACTAATATCAGAATACTACAATTGTAATTAGTATTGTTAAAATAATAATAGTATTCGAATTTTTAAAATTTATTAGAATACTATAGTTTATTTGATTAAACAAGAATGATAAAATCATTAAATTTATAAATAAAAGTACATTAATTATATTTTATTATTTTAAATAATTTAACTGATAAACTAAATTAATCATTAATTTATTTTTATTTTTTTATTTATAAATGAATTTGACCGAATTATAAATCAAATCAAACTTTTAATTAACCTTCATTTTAAGCTCGTGCGTGTTGAAACTTTTTTTTTTTTTTTTTGGGTAGGGACCACATGAATGTGATTTGTTATTGGTAAGTTGTGACTTGTGACGTGGGATGACTGATATGTGATGGAGCCGAGAGTACCATGGGACCGCCGGTGTAGAATAAATTATCCGGGTTTTTTTATTTTTTTAATTAAATTACTTTTTAATTTTTAAATTTTAATATAATTAATTGTTCATTTATATATTTTTAATACTAAATATTTAAATTTAATGTAATTAATTATTCAAGTATATATTTTTAATACTAAATATTTAAATTTTATTATAATCAGTCCATTTAAAATCTAATTTTTTATTAAAAATAAAATATATTTTTACCACTTTTTTTAAAAATTAATTTATATTTTTATCTCTAAATTTTAATATAATAAATAAATCCATTACTATTTTTAAAATTAAATATTTAAAGTTATCTATAATCAATTCCTATAAATTTATGCTATTTCATAGAAATATTTTTATTTAAAATTTAAATATTATGATTATTTATTTTTTATTTAAATATTCTTAAATATTTAAAATTTCTATTTTTTCTTTAACATAATAATTAACTGAATTATAAATGAGATAATTTTAAAAGAAACTAATTATAAAATAATTTGAATATTTAATTTTAAAAATATAAAAATCCATCCATTCCCTACATTACAATTCAAGAAGTAGAGTGAATTTATCCTTTCGTTTAAAGTGTCCTGTTACATCTAGGGTGAACATTCGGTCGGTTCGATTTAAAATCGAACTGAACCGAATAAACTGAAAATCGAAATTTTAGTGTTTATAAAAATCGAATCAAACTGATTTTAATCAGAAACCAAACCGAATCGGTCTGATTCGATTCGGTTTGGTTTGATCGGTTTCGATTTTTAATAATTTTTTTATTTTTTACACTTTATTTTAATATTTTAAAATTTAATTAAAATATTTTAATTTTAATATAATTTAATTTCTCTATATTATTGAAAAAACATATTATTATCATTAATCGGTTCGGTTTTTTTTATTTTTTCGGTTTTTTCTTATCAAAACCGAACCAAACCGAAATAACTGAAATTTCTAAAATTAAAAACTGAACCGAACCGAAATGTATAAAAAACTGAATCAAATTTTCAAATCAATTCGGTTCGATCGATTTTTTCAATTTGAACCGAATACTGCTCACCCTAGTTACATCTCTAACTGCAGACAAAAACAAAAAGGACATGATAGAAATTTAATACTAAAAATTCAAAGTAAATCTTTAATTGATTTAACAGTATTTATATTCCATTTCAAAAAAAAAACAGTATTTATATTGATATTAAATTTGGAGATTAAAAAATATGATTTGAAAAAAAATACCATTTTATATATTTAAAAAAAATAGTTTTTAAAATTTTTTTTATTATTTTAATAGTCTTATGACTGATCATTTCAAAAACAATTTTAATTTTTTTAAATAGTATTTTTTAAAAAAATGTACAATTCTAACAACAATGTTAAATATGCGGTAATAAATTTAAAGTAGTTTTAAATTTTTCTAATTGTTTAAGTTCATCTTTGTATTTATTAGAATATGCACCTTTAATAAAAATAATCGACTTTAATGAATAAAAATATTGAATTATTTTTACTAATAAAGTTATTTTTTTATTTATTTCATTATTATAATTAAAAATAATATAAAAAGTTTAAGATCAAATCAATAAAAAGCTTTTTCATAATTTTGCCAAACTTAAAAGTACAAAGTGGAATATCGGATGTCCCCTAAGGGACAACTACAAAGTGGAATATAAAAGAAACCTATTCTTTATTTAAAAACTATATACATAATTCTTGCTCACATAACATTTAAATAACGTGAATTTGCTTCGAAATTACCACGAGTTGCAATCCACCCCTTCACTTTTTTTTTTTCATCATGCAAATGTACTTGATTTGAAATGTCTATACCCATACTACTACTATTGTGAGGGACGACTTTAAAGATAACACACTAAACTCATAGCGCATATAAATTAAAAGAGTTCAAAAACTCAAAAGAACAAGCAATTCTAAAATAAGTTTACCTGAAAAACAACTGTAAAATTAAAATAAGATTCGAATCGCACCGATTTAACATCCTTCTAGTAGGATCTTATTTATTACTAACCATATAGTCTTCATCGCACTGTAGAAACCAACAAGTAGATAATCTATATAACACAAATCTCACGCAATCAACTATCAATAATTATTAATCATGACAACTAAACTCATAAAAAATTAAAATAATTGATTGAAATCAACGTATATTTTAAAAAAAAATTCAACTAATCACCAAAAATGTCCACTATGCAAACAACACAAAACCCAATAATGCAACGCCCATATCCGACAGACAAAAAAGTGATCGATGATAGTTTTAATTTAAAATAACAATAAAGTTGTGATCAATAAAATTTATAATATTTCGATATCGAGTTATCACCAACTCTTTCATTTTTAATAGAATTTAACAGATTAATGAGTTCAAACCAAATAACCAAAAAATTTATCAAAATTACAACCACCACCTATTATATAATAAATAGAAATATAATTAAAATTTATAATTTTAAATCACTTAAAATCTAATGCGTGAAATCTAATATATTTTATGTACGTACGCTACTATATTTACATATATGGGATACTTAAAGAAAAAATACACCAATAATATTTGATATATACATACACATGTAAATCATTAAAACATGAAAATGAAAATTAAAATTAGATAGTTGCTTATCAATCTAATTAAATTAGATGGTTTATATTTCAAAATTTTAATTATTTGTTAATTTAATCATCAGGACTCCCAAATACATGTATTTTCTATAAATCTAAATAGTTAATTAAGAGTATTTAATAAAAAAATTAAATTAACTTTTTAAATAAGTTAAATTTGATTTAAATTTAAAATGTTATTATAATTTTAAATATAATTCAAACAATTTGATAAAGGATTAATCATACATTTTATTTATTTATTTACGTATATTTTTAAGTGTAAAAAACTTCCAAAAACCTCGTTTTGATTGCTTTATTCCAAAGACAAAGCATCACTAGAGTTATTATAAGCTAATGATTAACAATGATTAGCACGAATTTAAAATGTTTTATTGAACCACCACCACCACTTAGGTATGAATCATATGTTTGGTGTTCTTTCTAATAGCCCCAGTGTTAGAAACAATGTGGATGAAGAATATTTCTTTAATATGAGCAGAACTTATTGGGTTTTTTAATAATTTAAAGAAAAATAAAAAAGTAAAGTACACATTCAAGTTTGGAATTTTTTTTTTTTTTTTTTTAATCAAGGTAGAAGAGAAGTCACCACTTTACAGCATCTATATATAAACATCTGCGGTAATAAATTAAAAAACAGAATTTAAATACCACTATTATTAAAATAATTTTATATATAATTGTGATCGATTAAATTTATCGTGAGTTTGATGAGTATCTATAATAATCGCTCTAACGTTTAAATAAATATATTTAATGTATAATTTAAGAGTAATGGTATAAGAGAATTACATATTTTTATTTTTGTTATTTAATTATTTAAAAGTGATAAGAAGTTGCTTTTAAAAAAATTGATAAGAGGTGAAATAATTAAATTATTATTTTTATTTTTATATCATTTAACTATTTATAATTGATTTTAAATTTTAAAATAAATAATTATTTTATAATTTTTAAATAATTTTAAATTAATAAATTACTCATATATCGCTTAAAATGGTTTTAGATGTTTATTATTTAAAATTAATATATGTTTAAATTTATTATTTATGAGTTTAATTATTTTTATTTGATAATTATGTAGGATAATTATTAAAAATTAATAATTTTAGTAATGTTTAAATTAAATTTTTTGAGATAAGATTATTAAAATAATAAATTTAAATATTAATTAAAAATATTAAAATAATTATCATCATATCGTATTATTATATTTAAATTGTTAATGTTTTGAGTTTAATTAATTTATTTGATAATTAATTAAATATTTAAATATATTTTAATAATTATTATCTTAAAATTTTAATTTTAATGTATTTTAGGTTTTGATTCATATATATATATATATATATATGTATGTATGTATGATGATTAAAAAAATTAAAATTTTTAGATATGATTATTAAAATAACAGACTTAAATATTATTTCAATAATTTTAAATTAATAAATTATTCATATATCACCTAAAATAATTTTAGATATTTATCATTTAAAATTAATATATGTTTAAATTTTTTTATTTATGAGTTTAATTAATTTTATTTGATAATTATGTAGGATACTTATTAAAAATTAATAATTTTGGTAGTATTTAAATTAATTTTTTTGAGAGAAGATTATTAAAATAATAATATTAATTAAAAATACTAAAATAATTATCATGATATTGTATTATTATATTTAAGTTGTTAATTTTTTGAGTTTAATTAATTTTATTTGACAATTAATTAATATTTAAATATATTTTAATAATTATTATCTTAAATTTTAAGATTTATGTATTTTGTACATTTAAAATTTTAATTTTTTTAACATATCTACCATTAAATGATATATATATATGATTAAAAAATTAAAATTTTTAGATATGATTATTAAAATAATAAATTTAAATATTATTTAAAAATAAAAAATAATTATCATAATATTAAAATATTAGATAATAAATTTAAAAAATAAAAATGTAAAATATATGAAATGATTATCGCAAATTAATAATTTAAAAAATAAGATAGTAAAGTGATTATCTTAATTTTAAATATTAGTAATTTTATTATTATTTAAGTATTTAAAAAATTTTAAAAATGCTTAAAAATTTTATTATCTCATTTTTTTAATTTATATTTTTATCACACACATTGATATATATATGAAAGTAGAAGAAACTCAGTACACTAATCTCATATATTTCAAAATTTTTAATAAATATATTAAAAAATTTCAAACAAATCCTTTTTTCCTGTAAAAAGATACTTGATAGTTTAAATTTAAAAATATTAAAATAAAATATTAAAAGTTATTATAATAATGAGTAATAACTTATAATTAAATTATAATTTAAATGTATTATGACTCATCTTTATTTAAAGTAAAAAGTATTTATAATATTATATAAGTGAATTTAATTTTTAATGTCATCAGTTTTAAATTTAGTAGAATTAAATTACTTATTATACTAAAAATATTTATTAAATTTAATAAATATTAACGTTTGAAAATTTTATATATTATATAATCTAATTTTTTAATTAATTATAAATATATAATTAAAATTTAAGTAGAAATGATTTTATTATTTAAATTAATTGAAAGTCAATAAAATTTAAAATTTATTTATATTTAAATTTATAAGTGGACGGTAATTTTATAATTAAAATTAACTATTAAAATAGATAATAATTTTATTATTTAAATTAATTTATCATTAACAAAAATTCAAATTTTGAATTGTATATAAATAATAAAAAGTTAAAATTATGGCATAAAATTATTAAAATAATAAATTTAAATATTAAATAATATTTAAAAAAAGTGACTATAAAATTATTAAATAATTGTACCAAACAAGACGGGAAGAAAGACATCCATGCCCCTATAGAAAACAAAACTACAAAATTACAAATTAAGGGATATGCGACATTTTCTCACTTTTAATGCCACATATTTCCACTTTCTTAGGTAAGTTCCCAAAACAAACAAGACCTGAGCAGTGGTTCCCGCGAGGGGAACTCGGATCAAATAACGCCGCGTCCTCTTTGGTATTCTGAAGAGAATAGGTGACAACAGAATTGAACCTCCCTGTCATTTCGTTTTTGTTCCCTTTTTCTGGCTCCATTCTTGAAGGAAAGTAAAACAAAGGAAAAGGAACACAAAGTGATGGAGGCTGCCATGGGATTGATCAGAAGAATACACCCTAAGCGATCGGATACAGCTCTTTCCGCTCTCCTCAGCCTCCTGCCTCACCACTCCTCCGATCTCCTCTCTCAAGTCGATCAGCCGCTCCAGGTGCTTTTACGTCTCTCTCTCTCTCTCTATACACACACACACACACACACACACACACACACACACACACGCATGCAATCGTCTTTTTTCTGATTTTGTTCGGGGCTTGGGTTTCATAACCAACTTCTGCTACTTGTTTGTCTGGTTGATTTGTTGCGTGTTTTTGTAGTTTCAAGTAGTTAAAATTTGAAAACGAAAGAGTGATTTTCTATGGTTGTAAAATTTGCGAAAAGGACGTCTGATGTGTGTGTTTCGATTTAGAAATTTTAAAAGGAAACAGAAATTATATATAAAAACTAATTGAACTGAAAATGAGCAGAAAAGATTTGTTGAGTGAGATCTCAAAGTTTTGCATCCGTATATCAAAAAAGATAACCTAAAATTGAGATTGCATCTATTTTCTCTAGCTAAGATTTTGACATGTAAAAAGTAGTAGTGCGTTTGGCAGCATGTATACAGCTTCACAACTGGAGTGACAGGTTCCTAAATTGGGAAATATTGAGGACAGAAATCTGCAGTTTTACTCCGTATCACTTTTTCGTGTTCTGGGATCTTTTTTTCCCCTGGTAATATAAAGTATTGATACTTAAAGATATTCATATTATTAGTTTTGTTTCTTCCATAATGTAAGCAGACAATCAAACTGTCTTTAGTGGGAATTGTGAACAGAGTTTGTGTCCTTTTCTTTTAAAATGCTTTGTGTAATGTCAAAGGTATCATTTTAAGTGAAAGAATTTTCTTCCAATTGAGAAAGCAGGTTTTATGCGATGTGGATTGTGGAAAGGGGTTCATATTGTGTGAATACAATAGAGATGCTGACTCCTACAGGTAAGTGCTTGACTGTATCTTGTACTGAAGATTAGATATATTAAACATGTGATATGCCTAGCAGGTGATTGATTTGTATAGATTCTGTCGCCATTGGAAAACTGATCTGCCCTGAAATCATAGATAGATATATACATATAAATTTTACTAGAAACGGGCTGCTGTGAGGACATATTTTGTAAAAGAAATGAGGCATGCATTATCTGGATTTTAATTGAGAAAATCACATCATTAAGTTCTGATCACCTACACTTCATATGATAATATATTTTTTGTGAATATGCTTTATGGTTACATCACTACTTGTTTGTATACAAGCAACTTGCATGTGTTTTATTTGTTTGTCCAATAGAAACTGGCCTTATGTTGTGATTAATTTTGCTTTGTCTTGTAGGTCACCTTGGTCAAATAAATATCATCCACCACTGGAAGAGGCGCTTTTTCCATCTTCAGAGTTGAGGAAACTTGAAATTGAGGCAAATGAAGCCTTTACTATCTATCGTGAACAGTGAGGTCCTTTACTTACCTCGTCTTTGAGTCAGTTTTCTTGCTTCAGTAGTGATATTGCCCCAAAAGAGTTGCTAAGGATTCCCCCTTCACTTTTCCCTTTCTACCCTATTTTTTTTTCAAATGAACTTTTGTGGTGATTATTTATGTAAATGAAAAGAAAGATTTACTATTTAGTCTCTGGATATTATCATTATTAACAAGTCAGTCTCTCAGTTTTGATAAACCTATTAAAAAATAAAGATTTAATAGGTTTCTAAAAATATAAGGACTAACTTATTAATAATGATAATACTCATGGAGTATATATAGGGGTTTACTGAGGGCAAAATTGGGTTTTAAATTTTTTTTTTCTCATTCTTCATTTATTTTTTACGGAAAAAAGGACGAAATGACTATTTCGTTGATAAAGAGAAAAGATAAGAATGTTTTAATAGATTTCTGAAAATGTAGAAACTGACTTGTTAATAATGATAATACTCAGAAACTAAAATAATAAATCTCCCAAATGAAAATCCATTATATCCTTCTCTCTGTAGGCTATTGCTAGTTTTGATTCTATGATATTAGAATAGAACAAAAACAATGTTTTGCCCTTTTCAATCAACTAATTCAAAAAAATGCTTTTAACTTTTCCAGTAAAGTTTTTATCTCCTTATATCATTTTCATTTATTTGTGCTGTCTAAAGGTTTTAGCAGTCTGATCAACTGGTATGCTGGTAGGTATTATGAAGGTGGTATCTCATCTGTATACTTGTGGGAAGATGATGAAAGAGAAGGTTTTGTAGCATGCTTTTTGATAAAGAAAGGTGAGGACTTTGTCCTAAAGTAGCA